>NC_090983.1:78730000-78847500 GCF_041146395.1 Eulemur rufifrons
GGGCGGATCGTTTGAGCTCAGGAGTTCGAGACCAGCCTGAGCAAGAGCGAGACCCCACCTCTACTAAAAATAGAAAGAAATTATATGGACAGCTAAAAATATATATAGAAAAAATTAGCCGGGCATGGTGGTGCATGCCTGTAGTCCCAGCTACTCGGGAGGCTGAGGCAGAAGGATTGCTTAAGCCCAGGAGTCTGAGGTTGCTGTGAGCTAGGCTGACGCCACGGCACTCACTCTAGCCTGGGCAACAGAGCGAGACTCTGTCAAAAAAAAAAAAAAAAAAAAAAAAAAAATTTTCTTTGTGGCTTTAATATATAATCAATAATAACAAATACTGTGTGAGACATTTAAAAATAATGTGTAGTGTCTGTAGAGTATAAAATTTAGTACATACTTATTAATCAATACTATAAAATATGTGAAATATATTTTTTACATCTACTATAATTTTATGAATGTTTAGGATTAAATTTTATGTTCTAGTGCTAAATATTTGTACCTATGCAGATTTCTAAACAGGATCTGTTAAAAGAAAGAAGTAAATTATTTGGGAACTTAAAGGTGAGAGTTTTTCTTTTTTTAATAGAACTAAAAAATAGCAAACTTTTGAATAAGTTTATGAATTAGGTTCACAATTTTAAAAATCAAGTTACAATTTAAGATTTTGTTTTTACTTTTTAACTCACCATCTGTTAAATTAATAAATGCTGGAGTGTAATTTTTGTTATTATACATTAATTTCTAAATCAACCTTCTTTGACATTTGTGCTTTTTCCATCTGCCAATATGGCCCTTAAATTTATTTTTATGTGCTATATACACACACACATGCATTTATATCTGCATACAGATCTCTTTATCTTTCAAAACACATGTATTAATATAATACAAAAATCATTTAACAATATCACTACTTATACACAATAGGAAATACAACTTAAAGACAGGCAAGAGAAAAAAGCAAAATTGTACAAAGCCTAAAAAAGGTAGCATATATTCTGAGATAGACTGCTCAATTATAATCTAGGCTCCAAAACTAAATATCTGTGCTTCCTCCTCTGTAAATGAATATAAAATTGTTCTTAATATATAAAGTGTTTTGAAGATGAGAAAATGCGTGCTACATGCTTAGAATAGTTCATGGCGAATATGATGTGTACATTTTTTTATTACTCTTGCTATTACTATGTAAAGATTGATCAACAGTCTTTTCTTTTTGGGACAAAAACACTTTAATTTTATGAAAATAAATTTAGCCATATCACTTTACGTTTTTAATACTGTTACCTGATGTGTTTAATTTTAGTGTATAAGATAATGGAAAATTCAAAATTATTATTTCAATTTTAATGATTCTAAAGATTTTTCTATAACATCCAATTAATTTGCCACGTGTTTATATTTTTATCATTTTGTTTTTAATATTCTGCAAGTTGCATGGACTGTTAAATTTACTTGGTCTAATAGGAGTCTCTAATGTTAATAGCCAACATTTAATGAGCACTTACTATACTCCAGACACTATGCTAAGCACTTTCAGGGGCGAAGTTATTTAGCCTTCATTGCAACTTTTTAAGGAAATGTTACCCAAGTCAATCACAGGTACTGGCAGGGTCAGGACTTAAACCCAGGCTGTCCAGCTTCAGCACCCACAGTCTTCATTACTGTCTGCAGCTGGACAACCAGGTGAGCTGCTCTAATCTAGACTTAAACAAAGTATAGTATTTGCTTCCTAACAGCTGGTCTATTGGTCATTTAGCACTGTTTCTATTACTGATGAGTGACAGATCCTCATTCCTTGGGCCAGCCAGGAAACAGTTCTAGCCTCCAGAGCATTGGGGATGAAAAAAGACACCAGGACTCAAGCTTATAGCATTTTGATTTATTGACTTCTCCCTTTCTAAACTCTTGGTAGACGGTGGTCCATGGTGCTACTTAACACTCCACAGATCAGAGTTTGTTCCTACGGTGAATGCAAAATTTCTAATGAATTCAGCGTGAGATATAAATATAAATTTGATCAAAGTACTTTGCTAAAAGCATACTTAACAAGTCAATTATTGTACTCATTTTGTTGATAAGATCAAGCAGGTATATTTTAAGCATATTTCACGTGCAAATTCATCTTTAAATTAAGTCATCTTAGTATAGAATAGGAAATGGCTTCTTAAATTCAACCATAAACACTCTTTGTTAACGTAGAATTGAGAACATTTGGAGCCTCTTTGATTCCAGTGCTTAAAACAGTGCATGCACAAAGCAACTTCCCAACGAGTGCCTGGGATGTGAATGTGTGAAATGAGTTCTTGCTTTCACTACTCTAGCTTTTTAGAGCCTATTTTGCCATCTTTCTTTTTTCCCTAGATAGAGATTCTAGCTTTTTAGAGCCTGTTTTGCCCTTTCTCAATCTCCAGATATATTAATAGATCATTTTGATTTGAGTTAATCCACTTGTATTAATATTATGAACATATTACAATAGACATAAATTATTAATCCCTCCATATTATGAACATAAAAATCTTGGGAGGAGTATTGGTATATGCAACTTGTTTCTTCACTGGTTTTCAGAATCAACCGGCTGATCTTGCTGGTGGAACCTGGGTCCCATTTCTTCTGAATTGTTATTTCATCTAAGTCCTTTCCTTTCTATCTGTTCAGTGGAAGAAGAGCAGAGCTCAAGAGTAGATGAGGAGCTCACTCCAGTGTTAGGACTTTCAAATAAGCAAGCAAAAAACAAATACAGAGTGCTTGCTGATCAAACTGTTTTCCCAGCCAAATAAAACACACTGCTGATTGTTTTAAATATCAGATTCTGATTTTATCCCAATAGTCTTCCTAACATATTGAAAGGGGAAGGCTATCTGCTTATGATTCACCTCGGATTTACAATAAACTTGGTCCAATAATGAGAGACTAGTCAAAGACTGAATAGAAAAAAAAAGAATTCCACCTAATTCTTAACTTTCCTGACACAAGCCCTTAAAATACCAGTTGTCTTACTATTTGAGCCTGAAGAGTAGGTATCAATTACTACCAAATAAGAGTGTTCAGGGCCTCTCAATGACAGTGATTACGAAGGAAGGCTTCTGGAACATTCTTTCCACCCAACTTTGAAAGGATCAATTTGTTCCTTTTTTTGTTTATTTCCCATCAAAATGCTGATAAGGAATTTCTTTTCAGTAAATTCCTGCAACTTCATTGAACTTTGTAATTCTGTATTCTATTGCCAAAGGTTAACTCCCTCAATATGACCATTCATGTTATGTAATTATACCATTTAGCTGAGTTTTCTGGTCTCTTCTGAAAAAAGGCACATGCACTGAACCATGGGTTCTATCAGATTTGGCATGAAGAGTCTGTCTCTAGAAACAAACAAATTGATCCCTATCTTTAACATCTTTTTTTCCTGATTGGATAAATTATTTTCACTCAGTAAGCTAATATGATATATTTATGTCATGCATTATGTTAATTGTGAATCAAAACTTTTATAAATGGAAAATGAATAAAGACAGGCTCAACTCAGTTCAGGAACCTTCTGTAAAGCACTCAATATGCTATTTCCCCCCCCCCCCAAATCCAAAGACATTTTAAAAAATATATTAGTCTCTAGGATTTTCAATCATGTATCTTTAAGATAACCATTTCTTAACTAAATTAGGATAACTTTTCAAAATACTATGGGAGAAAATAAAATACTTGTACTGCTGTTATGATTAACAATTTTATTGAGTGTTTATGTTATGCCAAACAATGCTATAAACATCATAGTACTTAATTTATGCTTCCAATCATCTCTATGAGGTAGGTACTATTGTTATTGACATGTTTAAGATTATAAAACAGAAGCTTAGTGAAGTTAAGTTACTGCTTCAAAGTTTGTAGAGCTATTAAATTGGAGAAACCATCAGCCTCTCTCCGGAAGCAGGAAGCTCCACAGAACAGTGGTTATGGCTCCAGGCTGTGAAGTTAGACTAACTTGCTTACAAATTCGAACCCAGCAGCTACTTTGTAGCTATGTAATTTCGGGCACATTGGTTAACCTGTAAGTGCCTCAGTTACTTAACAGGTAAAACGGGGATGATGTACCACTGTAGCTTATAGGTTTATTGGCAGGATTAAAAGAGAAAGTGCATTAAAGTGCTTAGAACAGTGCCTATATCCTGGTAAGCTCCTCAAAGTATTTGCTTTTCCTATATCATGCTTCTGTGATATGGGACACATGATAGCTTTGTTCTTACAATACTGTTCATAAATTTGACATAGTAATGGTCCCTGAATGAGAATCAAATCATTACCTTCATGCCAAATATTTTGAGAACAGGAAAGCTTATTCTTATATTGAATTCTACTGTATTGTCCCAATATTTTCTAGTTGAAATCACTAGATATTTATTAAGATAAATAATAGGAAGAAATGATACGAGGTTAGACACACATAGAACCTTTGTGAGAGGTCTAATTGCATCTTTTGTTGGTTTTCCTTCCTACCCTCACAAGATCAAATGAGCCCTCTCATTTTAGACTGCTAGAGCATTGAGGAAAAAAAAACCCAAAGGGGCCACAGTTGGGGACTCTTCCTACAAGGGTGCTCCTCAGCACACAGAATGTTACACATGCATCTTTTACATACTTATCCTTAAACTGTTTATCTGGCACATCGACAGGCAGCTGGTGGAACAAATAGGAAATCCTGGGAAGCACATTCATTTTTAAAGTGTTAATGCGCCCAATCCAAGAGACAGTAATGTGCTTCCATCCGTTAAGATTCCCTTTAATGTTTCGGATTGGAAGGCCATAATTTAAATGAAATGCATTATCCAACCTGGAAGGTATTCCACATCCTAAATATTTAATTGATTTCTCCATCAGGGGAAGATGAGCCTACACAATAAGCAGATCCTATCTATATCTAAGTGTCCGATTAATAGTGTCTCTAATTTAGGGTAATTTAGGAGTTTACAACTTATAAAATGGCTGTTTCTTCCACATTCCTCCCAAAGTACCAAGAGGATTGTGTCTGGATTAATTGCAAACAGCAGACAATCCTCTGTGTGTAATGAAAACCTAGAGTCAGCATCATCCAGCCATGCACCTATAATTTGAGATCTCATCTGAATATTTTTCACCAGGGGCTTCTCATCCAATGTAAATTGAAGTGGAAAAGGAGGAAAGTTGTAATTGTTGCATCTCCCTATTAAAAAAGTTTAACAAGTCAAGTTCATTCCTGCTGATTTTTACTTAGTTGGGTCTTAGCTAACTGAGTGAGGAAGATAAATCAAGCTACTTGCAGATTTTCCTAATGGTGCAAAGTTTGGCACCCTGAGGACTGTGGAAATGTCTATTACTACACTTGTAAAGAAGAGAAGTGGAACAAGACTGTGGGTGGCTGGATCCATATGAGTGATTTATTACCCCTGAATCCACTTAGTCATTTCTGGAGAAGCACTTAAATGCCAAAAGTTTATGGTCATTTTCAGTTTAAGAAAAGAACAGGGCACATCTTAACATATGAAACATATATTATCTGGAGAAATTGATATTTTTTTTCCTGAGTTTACTAGCAAAATGTATTATAAAATTTGAGTTTATAAATGTAAAGTGACATTGCACTTTACACAAATGTGTCTACTTCTGATTTCCTGAGGTCCTTTCAATTCCACTTTTTTATAGAAAAAAATATGGATGTTCTACTCTTAAACTGTATTCTGGTATTTGCGGTTTGCTAATAAATAAATTAAAAATTTGGTGGCATATCAGGTATATAATTTTTAACGGTAAATTGACCTTTTCTGTGACAATTTTTCTGTCTTCTTGAAGAGCTACTTTGTAGATAGCTTAATTTTTGTTCAAATACAAATTAGAATCAATTTTCTGGGGAAAAATAATCAGTATAGCTCCCGTTCTCCACAACAAAGAAAATACATTTGTAGACATATTCTGGAAATTTAAATCCCTGAATGCTCTTTTGAGCGAGTCCAAGGAGATTGGAAGACTGACATTTTGTATTTTGCTATTCCCGAGAGGCATGTGTATGATCATCTTTACTGAGGTTTGTTCCTGTCCCTCCTGAATTAATATGCATTTTCGTTAACTAATCTTGAAACAACAGGAATAAAGTTTATCCAGGTCTTTTATACCTCAGAGAACAAAACAAATACTACAAATCTTTAGAGAGAAAGGATATACAAAAGGGCTTGAGGTGAATATTTCAAAGCAAATACTCTTTAAATGATGTGCAAATTATTTCAGCTCTTGAGCAAGATTTATGAAAGGGGATTAGCCCACTGAAATAAGAACCAAGTTTAAACTGTTGGGTTTCAAAGTCAAAGATGAGAAGTGGTTACAAGAAAAGGACGGAGAAAGGCAACAATAATTTAGAGAAGGGATTTCTTTCAGTTTTTCCCCTTAACTGACTCACCTTAAATTGTTACCAATTGTTTTCCTTAACTGCAGTAAAAAAAAAAAAAAATTTGCATTTCTCCTCTAATTTTCTAAAAAGTTAAAAGTGTAATAGTTAAGAAATGGTACTGGAATTTATTCAGCAACAAGGTCTCTACTTGCCAGGTAAAAATATAATCACAAACTGTGTTAAACAATTAAAACCATTCAAGCTGGAAAGGATAACTTCTAAGATTTTTAAGTCAGAGGATGTTTTTTTCAATTCATAAGTCACATCTCTAATAACACAACATAATATATTCTAATACTCCAACATGCTCTTCAAGTAATAGTTAAAAGCTTGTAAGACTTATGAAAATGATTGCTTTTATGTAATTGTAAAGATTATTAAGTGAGCTCAATTCTTATGATTCCATAATGACCCACAGTTCTGGAAGGTAAAGGAAATTTTAATGACCCCATTCACATGTGATTAATATCTAACGCTTCTTGACTAAAATTCTGGATTTCATTCAATAAAAATGAGTTAAGCAAAAATTTTATGGGTTCTCAGCCAACCCTCCTGTGGAAATCAGTTATGGTTATGCCCAATTTAAAAATAAGGCATAGAACCTTAATAACAAGCCCAGGTACTGAATTAAAAAAAAAGATTAATTATTCTTATGTAAGCTGTCTTGGAGTAATAAAGCTAAATAAGTGAAGTGAATCCAAGTGTTACTAAAATTGTAAGGAAACTAACTCTTTCAATCGTTTCATTACTATCCACCGAATTTTTAAAAGACTGGACATTTGGGGGCAAATTTATGAGGAAGATTCTTACTGAGAAAAGGATTATCATTTGCCCATTTCAGTTTCCATCTCCTAGAAGAAAAAAAAGGTAGACCTGAGAAATGATGTTTTATTTTGGAAATAGTCATTATCAATTCTTCCCAATGAGTGAAATCTCACACTACTAGAAGGATTAATTGACTTTATTTTGAATCTTCCCTCTATTTTTTGATAACTAAATTGTGGGCCTACTTTTGTTCTTCTTTGCAATTTTTCAAAACAGCTTGACTAAAGTGCAGCGTGGTGGCCCTGATTGTTTTGGCAGGTGCAGCAAAGAAGCTTACTCTGTGAGTAACGCAGCTAAGTTGTGGCTCATCCAGAATTTTGACATGTAACCTAAAAGGCCAATGGGAAATGTGTTCAAGTACTCAAGAACAACATAAAAATAAAGGCATTTAAGCAATCAAATATTATTATTATTGCTTTTGGAGAAGGTCAGTAACAAAAAAAGGCTACATGTGAGATTATATGTTTCTAGAAGAAGAGTCAGATGGAAGATAAAGGATAAATAGAATTTCAGATGGATTTTACACATGGGTATTGCCAGGAAATTAGTGGATTATTTCCACAGAATTGCTTGGAGCTTTGGTTTCTTGTCTGTTTGTCTTGGTGAGAGTAGTTTATGCTTGGAACTATTTTTTGATATTATTGTTGTTGTTTGGCTAGAACTGTTGACTTTTTGACATGGGCAGTTCAGAGTTCATGACAGGTGTGGCAGAGGCAAAAATTACACAGGAAGTATAAGTCTTGGTTCTGTCTCAATTAGTGTGTAATCATGGGTTGAAAGAGATTAATGAGATTAAATAAATATTTACCATTCAAAATCATTCACTGTCATGGCACGGCCCAGATGATAACCATATGCAGGGTTATTTCACACAAAGGTAGACTAGATTGCTCTTTCATACAAGTAGGTCTTGTCAAAGTCCCAAAGACCACTTTCTGGCTCTGGATTTTCAAAACCCTATTTAGAGAAATTATTTTTGTCATATGGTAATGTGTTTTTCAAACTTTAATGTGCAAATGAATCACCTGTTAAAATGCAGATTTGGTTCAGTAGGCTCAATGGTTCCAGTCAGTGGGGGTGGGGTTTGAGAGTCCATATTTCCTAACAAGTTCCCAGGTGATATTGTTGTTGCTGGTCCATAGACCATACTCTTTGAGTAGCAAGAAATATAGTAGGATTATGAAAGAATGAGATATAAGATGCAAGTTCTGCTGAACTCCTTGGCATCCTGATGTTTTTTTTCCAAACCACAGAAGCAATGGGTATTTGGGAATTGCCAAGAATCCTTCCAATATATATCAAGAAAACCTATCAATATCACCTCAAAAATCTCTGGAATCTTTCCCCTTCTTCTAGTCCTACTGCCTAGTCTGGGCCTGCAGCATATGTTACTTGGTCTACTGCAACAGTTTCCTAATTAATCTCCTTGTCTACTAATATGATCTTTCACTCTTTTTTGGGGTATCTATCTTTTGCCATTCTCTACATTTCCCCCAAAATTATTACTCTAAAAATTAGATCTATTAGTATCTCCTCCCTGCATAAAAGTCCTTCATGAGGCTCCCATTATTTACAGTATTAGGTCATTAAGTATGAAATGTCTGATTTCCTTAAGTACTGAGTTTGACAGTTGATATCTCTGACATTTCACTTTGACACTTCTTGCCCTGCCCCACATTGTGAAAGTACACCTTCAGTCTTTCAAAAGCACTTTTTGGCTTGTGATTATCTTTCATATTTTGTTAGAGAAATTTTTGTGAAACCATGGATAAGTTAAAAATTTGTGTTATTTTTGAATATGAGTTCCATCATGGAACCAATACAGGGCAGACAGCTCAAAATATCAACGAAGTGTTTGGGAAGGATGTGGCTTGTGAACACATAGTACACTGATGGTTTGAGAAGTTCCATTCTGGTGATTTTAATTTTGAAATCCCATGTGGGCAACCTAAGACCAAAGTGGATAATGATGAGCTGAAAGCTGTAGTGGAAGTGAATCCATCTCAACCTATGCGTGAATTAGCAGCAAGGTTTGATATTACTATTCCAACAATATTGGACCATTTGAAACAAATTGGTTAGGTGAAGAAGCTGGACAGATGGGTTCTGCATGAATTAAATGAGCATCAAAAGAGAAATCATCTGGAAGGTTGCCTTTCTTTGCTGTCATGACATAAAGGTGAACCATTTCTACACTGTATGGTTATATGTGATAAAAAAAACCAGATTCTTTTTGACAATTGCAAGCATTCAGCACAATGGTCAGAAAGATGAAGTGCCAAAACATAGTCAAAAACCAAATATTCATCAAAAAAAGCTAATGGTGTCTATTTGGTGGTCCAGCGGTGGTATTATCCACTATAGCTTCATGAAACCTGGTCAATGGATTATAGCGGATGTCTACTACAACCAATTGGATGAAATGATGAGGATGCTTGCTATGAAGCAGCTGAGATTGGTCAACAGAGACAGGCTAGTCCTCTTGCAAGATCACATCTTGCAAAAAAAAAAAAAAAAAAAACAATGCTGCTCAAACTATAGATGTTGGACTTGGAAACTCTCTGTCATCCACCATATTCACCAGACCTTGCATCAAGTGACTACCGTTTCTTCCAGGCCTTGGACCACTTCTTGCAAGAAATATTCAGTTCTCAACAAGCTCTGGAAAACACCTTTTGCTATTTCATCGCCACTCGCTCTCCAGATTTCTTTGCTGCTGGAATAAACAAGCTATCCTTAAGATGGCAAAAGTGTGTCAATAGTTTAGGCACATACTTTGATTAACTGTACTGCTCCTTGTTTGAGATATAATGAACTACATTTTTTATTTGAAACCAGACATTTCATATTTAATGACCTATACAAAGTCCTAATTTTTAGCATTCCATGCAAGATGCTTTGCCAGTGGTTCACTGCTCATTTCCAATCCGACCTCCAGGTGTTGCTCCAATGTTTTGCACATTCTAGGTTTACCAATCTATTGCTGTCCTCCAAACACTTTATGCTTTATAGTTCTTTATTTCCTATCCTACAATATAACCTTTTTCTTCTCTGCCATTCTTCTCTTCCTCATCTGAAAAACTCCCAGAGCTCCACAGTAGCATTAAACTCCATAAACCTCTGATTCCCTTTTATAAGCTGACTTCCCTTCCATGGGCTGGGCTCTCTTCTGATAGCGCCTACCTGTATTTCCAGAGATCACTCTAAATATATTAATTACCTGCACTCAAATCTTTATTTCAAGGACTGCTGAAGGGACTGTTCCTCCTGTGGAGGAACACAAACTCAAACACCCATCAAGGGGTCAGTGCCTCACAATTCAATGTTTCCCTTCATTCCTCTTACATAAAATTCATGATGGTTTCTTCAAGGTTCTCCTCTCATTCATTCAGCCATTTGTTTACTCACTCAGACATTTAGTATTGAACACCAGGGTGTTTCAGATTCATTCTAGGTAACAGGGATGGGGAGAGGTAATCAACAGAACATAATGGTTTATTTATACCCTTTAGGCACTCACAGCCTAATGGAACAGGATGATCCAGGTTTCAACAAATGACTGAAGCCTTGGTCAGCTAGGATTACCTTCCCTAGACATCCCAGTCCCTTTGATAGAGTGGACACTGTGGGTGTCCCTTGCCAGCTTATCACAGACTGTACTTTAGTCAGATCAGACCAGACTTTTAGCATCTTTCAATTCACTCCTTATAAGTGGTTCTATATCCATGTGGTTTGTTTGATATTTTTACTTTAGTCAACAAAAGCCATCTCTATCACCAGCTGCTTTATGATACTGGCTTGATTCTAATATGTTACAGATTATATTAAATATATAAAAACACTATAATTAAACAAAATCTTTCCTTGCTTTTAAGTGAAATCACATAACTCTCTGTCAAAATTCTACCATTGTATTATCTCACTACATTATATAAAAATGGAAATGCCAACTGACACTTGGCAAAATACAATCTCTAGAGATTGCCATAATATATCAGGCTCACACCCAGGAATGGCAAAAGCAAGCATTCCTTCCCCACGACACTCAGAATCCCTTAAGATAACAAAAGGTAAAAGTATGTATGTTGCCCTGAGTCAACAGAATAATAAAGATACAAAAAAATTAAGCCCCTGACAAATTATGCATTTGTTTATTCTGCATTTGGCAACTGTTTAAATCAGGAGCAAAAGCACATTCTTGCTATACTTCTGAAGAGAGGAACTGGTGAATTTATAGCAGACAAACAAAAGTCATGATTATTTTACTCAGAGTTCACCCATATGGAAATCATTTTATATCACAATATATAATCTACAAAGTTCTTAGATATATTTTAGATCCAATATATACATTATCCTTAGATCTAACATATAATCTTTTTAGATAATAAACATATTTATATTATTTTATAATTTTATAAAAATATTCATTATATTTATCTGGAAAGTTAATTTCAGGAAACTTAAGAAACTTGTCCAAATCATATGGTTGTATATCCTGGAGGTAAGAATTGTACTCAAATTTTCTTACTCTTAGACTCAAATTTCTTATACAATCCCATATAACCTTTTGGAGAGGGTGCTGAGGGCAAGCGCTTTCCTAATTTATGTGTTAAACTGGAGTTTTATAAATAAGCTAACCCTAAAGAAAATTATTCTCAGAATCTTCTAAAAATAATCAAAATTGCTATTATTATTTTTTGTGCATTACAGAGTTCCTTTTTCTTTTATTGCCTCTAACAGAGTCTTGAAAATTCCAAGCCAGAGCCCATAGAAGAGCCTCAAGAATAAGTATGAAGTGCAGTAATTCTTTCAAACAAAATAGGACGTTAGAATGGATGAAGGGAATATTGGGAGGTGTGGTCTGAGCTGAGCCTTGGAGGATGTTAGCTTAGTAAAGAGAAGACCTTGCTTTAAAGGCAGAAGTCAGCAAATAGTGGTGTGTATCAGGGATCATAAGCACTATTTCACTAGAATATTTTCTTAAAATTATGGGTCAGGGAGTGATGAGCAAAAACTGGAGAAGGGGGCACAGGTCATAAAGAGCTTTCTACAGAGAAACTTGGACTCTAATTCCAATTGCAGTTATTCCAGTGCAGTAATTTGATTAGAAATTGTTCTTAACCTCTGACATCCATTTTGGAGGATACCATATCTGGTGACAAGATACAAGTCTTATATTTTCTACTTGGTCATGGCATCTCATGTTTTGTCTCCTATGTTTTTAAGCCAATTAATTTGGTATACAAATAGATTATATTTAGTTACATTAGGGAAGTTGGGTAGAAGGAATATTTAGTTTCAAGTACTATTTAAATGATTAAAAAAAGATGAATTGGAAGACTTATTTACTTTTCCCAAGTCATCCATGAGCCATTTCTTGAAGAAAGTTGAGTTCTAATGTTATAGATCACACTTTATTGAATTTTGATGGAGACAGCTGGTATTTTTGGATTCATTTATACTTTTGGGTGAAAGCAATACCTGATTTTGCTTACATGGGTGTGGGCTGAACTATGAGTAATAAGAAAAAAATTATTTTACAAGAAAATCTCAAAGATTCTATACATTTACAATTAAATGTTTTCCCTTAAGCATGTCATTAGGCCTCTTTGGGATATCTGAATAAATGCATTAAAAAGCAAATTACTTTGTTTTAGAATTTTGAAGAAAAGTAACATAAGTTCCTATACTCCAGAAACAAAAAGGAGCAGACCAAATGAATCCTGTATATGGAAAGAGGTGATCATTTGCAGTCAAAATATTTTTCTCTGCACAGAGATTCACTGTAAGATTGCCTTAATGTCATACTTAGCAAAGGTACTTTAAACTTCATATGACAATAGTGAATGAAGATTATATGCCTAACTTTATAAGAAAATATTAATATATACCCATTCTAAAGTTACGGGATAAACAAATAGATACCTTCAGAGTAGATCAAAGACTTTTTTATTGTTGTTTACAATCACAGTAGTGTATTAATGCTAAGGAAATATTGCTTGAGAGTTAGAGCAAAGAGCCCTCTGGATTTGGCCTATTATTGAAAGAAAGATGCCATTTGACCTAATGAAATCAGAAATTGATTAAATGCAGTTCATCTAAAGGGAGATATGGTCATGGTGTTATTGCCAGGGTCAGAAGGAAAATGGGGTGATCTAGTGCTTGCGAGAGGGTTAGATGGACTTTCAGAGTAGCTAATGCTGTGAGATACATGAGAACGGACACCCACAGGTCACAAGACAAGATCAACGCCTTAGATGGGAAAGAAGAGATTAATCAGAACATTCTTTGCTCAGCTCATAAGTAAGTCCTCTTATCAAATGATTCATTGAGAACTGAATGTTTTTAAAGAAACTACAATCTATTGGTCCCAGAAAAAGTAGGGATTGTTGCTATCTTGGGAACACATGTCAGAACAATGGCTAGAGACACACACAGCCACAGTGAAGCCCTGGAACCTTCATGCAGAATATTGTTTTGACAAACTAATTTGGACACTTGATTATCCAGTGTGTGTCTAATCTATACTGTTTTTTTTTCCTCTTATGATGTTCAAATTTGCCAGCTTTAACAACATCAATTTTCATGTACAATTTTTCCAGTTTTTTCTTTACCAGCTGAAATATTTTGAAATAAAGAACTCCTTTAACATGCAGAAAACAACTGACAAAAGAATTGACACTTGACTATTATTTAGATATTGTTTGTCTTATAACTGTAATAAAATAAAATGACCTATTTTCACATCTTAGTTCAATAGTTTATTTTCTCAAGTGGATATTGAATGAAACTGGTGCCAGAGTGGCAACATTTATTGTGGAAAAATAAAGAGTGAGATGATTGATCATCTTACCCAAATCAGAAACCTCTGTCCTTTCAATAATACAGTAACCCATAATATTCTACACAAATATTATGATGTTTTTGTTATTTCCAGGTAAGAGCTTTCTAGTTTTTCAATACTAGATATGATTTATCTGAGAAATGTTTTCATTTTCTTGGCAGATGGCTTGCTCATCTTATTATTTTCATGCATTGGCAGGATTAGGCTGTTTTATACAAAATTCTTAATAAGAAGAAACTTTAAAATATGTATTTATACAAGTCTCCAGAACAGGCTTCACAGTATGTGTTTTAAACAATTGCTAATTACATATTTATCCAAGAAACAAGTTTGAATTTTTCATTTTGGATAATAATAAACATCTTAAAACTTTTCTTAATTACCTAGTTACCAGGAGGGTCATGATGGTCACAAAAAAAAAAAAAAATACATTGGTTTTTTGGGAAAAAAGTAGGAAAACAATGAGTTAGCAATGTTTTATTTAATGAGGTCTTCATGTAACTCACATTCAGAAAATTTGATCTTTCTTTAAAGTTTTCAAGTCACAATTAGAACATATGTATATTCATATATTGAATTAGGCACATGGGCAATGCCTAACTTTGTGTGTGTATGTGTGTTTACTCCAGTTTTTAATTGGGAAACTTTTTAAACATACAGGAGAGGTGAAATGACAGCATCTTGATCACTTGTAATGCACTACCTAGACTCACCAAATGTTAACATTTGGGGCAATGCCAGACTTAATCTGTCATTATACACATTTCTTACAAAGAACATCTGCCTTGCTGAGGACTTATTCTCTACCAATGTTGCAAAAACTTCCTACTCAGCCCCCCATTCTCTCCTTTTCCTGAAGTTTCTTCTGACTTCCAGGCTTCACTAACCCTCCTTGCCTGGGATTTTCAGGGTCCAGGAGTCTCCTAGCCAAAGACATTCTGAGACTCCTATTTGCTTTGGTGGAGTTGGTACGGCAGTCAGGGAGGAGGAAAGGGGTAACAATTTGGAAAGCAATGCTACTGAGAAGTCTTAGATCTCAGGGCCAAAGGTACAGCAAATTCAGAATGAGCTTGTTCCCTATAAACAATATTCTAAATGATTGCAGAAGTTTCAAGTGTGTTTTGTGGCCTGGTATGTGGTTTCCTTGTGAAAATGTGTCAAGGTCTACCCAACCAATTTACAAGTGGATTTTGAGAACATAGCCTACTTATAGTTGTGGATGGCCAGTGCTATAATTATTTAGATTAATACAAAAAATTACTGCCTTCTCTGTAAAACTTGTTTTCACATGACATGTTCATGATTACTTCACAGGCAAATTTTTAAAACAAAGATAACATTAAGGATCTATGGCATTTTCATTTTCTACATTGTATAAATACCTCAGTTCAAGTTTTTTATTCCTATTTTATCCCTGTTGCCTTATTACACACATCATTAAAGGGATATGGAATTTGGAAATCCAAATCTAAATACCCTTATTATTACACACATATTACATATACTCTTATTACACACATCAGTAAGGAGATATGGAATTCAGAAATCCATATCTAAATACTTTTGGGATTTTACCCAGAACAAATTTATTTTTAGGATAACTTGAAAGACAGCTAAAGGGAAATCTATTTCCTTTTAGTTCTCTTACCTTTTGACTATAGTCTTCTAACTCACATTCATTTTGGGGTGCTTATTTATAATACTAAAAGTGTCAATTCTATATAAATGTTATCCAAGGTTTCTACATTCATGGATTTTATGGTTTAGCAATTGATAAGCATGAGATATATTACTACTAAAGCATCACCTAAATACAAAAATAAATTTTTTAAAAATTGAAAGCACAGATGAGTGAAGTCAAGAATCTCAGTTGTATATTTTTAATTGTATTTGTTAATGAAAAAGAATGAATAACTTCATGAATGAATAAATGAGAGCTTTGTCCAAAGGAATAGTGAAATGGCTAGATGTGGAATCCTTTCCATCAACTAGAACTTCTTAATGACATGCTCTTCTAGGCATAAAAGAATCAAGATCATCTCCTGGCTCCCTTCCACTCTCTCCTGGTGTGCTGCTCCCAAGAATGCCCTGGCTGCCATTTTCACCTGGGGAGTCGCCAGGGGAAAGACCAGCTGCTCAGGTTTAGATTTTTGCAGCCATGACTCCCATATCCAGTTCTGGCTCCTCTTCCCAGTGCTCTGTACACTCAGGGAACAGGATGGCAAGTAGAGATGCCCTGCTCCCGTCTTCCATCAGACACCACCCTTGGCTCATGCCCTGTTCTGGTGCCATCTGCTTGGGGACATAGAGGATAATACTAAGAGCTCCTACTTATTGAGTGCCTGCTGTGAGCTAAGTATTTACATATCTAATTTCAAATTCTCACATGATCCTGTAAGGACAGTATTAGATCCATTTTTATAGGTCTGGAAAGTAAAGCTCAGAAAAGTTAAGAAACCTCTCCAAGATTATCTGATGCAAGATTTATTACATTTGGGCCTTTCCTCCCTTTGCCATCCGTGGAAGACGCTTCTCTTTCCTTGGAAAAATATGTTAACATCTTCCATCTTTGATTGGCTCTGCACTTTTCATAACAGCCCTCCCTGGAGAGCTGCTCTCCTCCTCTCATCCCAGGCTGGTGTCCTGAATTTCCCACAGTGATTTGGCCCTTACATTGAATTTTCTGGCTTCGTGTCTGTTAGACTCAAATGATATCTTAAAATATCTGATTAGTACTTAATAGTGTTGGCAGGTTAGAATCATATTTTAAAAAGGAAAGTATATGTAAACACAACTTTCTGAATTCACTTTTTGAGAGAACATATTTTTCCCATGTTATACAGACAAACTGGACAATGAAATGACCACCTGTTAGCTGCTAATGATGTTCGCATGCCTTTTAAAAAAAGTAATTCTGGCTTTATCTGCCTACAATCTTGGCGACAAAACTCGTGGGAACATCAAGGGCATAGGAAGCCAAAGGCAGCAAACTGACAATAAAGTTTGTGCTTAGACTATTAATAAGGAAGCGGATACTGTGAATCTGATTCCACATAATTATTTAATCTCCAGAGGGTGACATAAAGCTGAATGCATGTTTTAAGAAACCTAAGTTTGTGTGTTCAAATCTAGGACTGAGATCAGAGGATTTCAAACAGGGTATTTCCTACTTGAAAACAATATTTTAAAAAGCATCAACTATAAAATATGCCAATCACTATTTCAAATGCATAGTCTAATTTGAAATTGTGTGGGTGGGTCAATCATTATGCCTTTCAAATGAAAATGAATACATACATATTGAATGAACTTAATTCAAAGTCATAAAGATGGATATTAACTGTGTCCTATGTTGCAAAAATATACTGGCCCTAAAAAAGGCTTACAACTATACATATTCGCCAAGATACAGAAATGAAGGATTTTCTAAAATTACGGCTAGCATTAAAGATTAAATGTCTCTCTCATTTTAATAGTGAAATCAAAGTTCAACGAAAACATCTGGTTTTAATATTTTTGCCAATAAGTTTTTGGGTTCTAATTTAAGTTTACTGATTTCTATGAATCTTAGTTTTAATGTAATATTTCCATCCAAGTCAAAGGTTGACATAAACTACGTTTACCTTTTATTTGTTCATTTCTCTATAGCGTAATGATTAAAAGCATAGGCTCTAAAATCAGATTCCTTGGGTTTGAAACATGTCTCCATAACTTGTCTTTGTACAAGTGACCTTAATTCTCTACGCCTCAGTTTTGTCATCTGTAAAATAATAGTATCTACCTCATAGGGTTGGTGGGAGGATTAAATGAGTCAATATAAGGTAAGCACTTAGAACAATGCCTGGTGTGCAATAAGTGCTCAATATTTTCTAGTTATCATTTTTTTAACTTCAAATTAAAAGGTGAATATGAAGTCATTGTATAATTAGGTACATTTTGAAATAAACAGAATAAATCATGTATCTCTTCCTTTGTCTTTAAGCAGGATTGGATTTAAGCTCAAAGTAGACAAATAATTGTCTTTCCCAATTAAAAACAAATTCTAAAATGAAGTAGGAAATATCCTACTTGCAAGATTGTTTTTCAGTAACATCCTAAAACTTTTTTTTTTTGAGACAGAGTCTCCCTCTATTGCCTGATATAGAGTGCAGTGCATCATCACTGTAACCTCAAACTCCTGGGCTCAAGTGATCCTTCTGGCTCAGCCTCCCAAGCGGCTAGGACTACCAGAGTGTGCCACCACACCTGGCTAATATTTTTAATTGTTTGTAGAGATGGTGGTAGGGGGGAGGGGCTCGCTATGTTGCTAAGGCTGGTCTTGAACTCCTGGCCTCAAGAAATCCTCTGGCCTAGGCCTCCCAAAGTGCTAGAATTACAGGCAAGAGCCACCATGCCTGGCCACATCTTAAAACTTGAAAGTTACTACTCCTCAATACAGAATCCATTAGCCTCAGAGTTTCTCAAATATATTTTTTGAAAACCTTTATTTTCTTCCTAGCTTCAGGGTTTAGAAGCATGTCAAGATTTCCTCCAAATCAGCAATTAGATCTGAGATTCCAGATCTACTAATTGCAACACATATGCTTTAACATCTACTAAAAAATGTGTATATAATTAACATTAAATATACACTCACAATTGAATTCTAATTCTGAAATCTTATCTATGTCTGAATCCATATGAAGTAAAAGTGGACAATGACCAGGAATTTAAAGGAAACATTTTTTAAGTGAAATAACTCCACACTGTACCATCATATGGAAAAGGCTCTCTAAATGGCATTATTATCTCTTTATAAACACATCATGCATTTTCTAGACATTAACATTTATAATCTTAAACTCCAATTTAGCACAACTGGCTAACAAAGTATGTATCTAGCAGTTGTTGAAAATTATAGCATGGGTCTTTGAATAATGACTTAATTTTGAAAGGGTGCTTCTACTCCAAGTTCTCATGCAATTTCTAGATTTGTGACTACCAATAATTCAATTTTAGAAGATATGTTATCAAATATAAATAGCTTCTCGCCTCCCTGTCATAGGGGTGTGTGTGTGCTTGTGTACATGTATATGCATACATATTCATATATATCTTTCCTAATATACACACACATATGTATATATACACAAATAAACATGGGGCATATACACCTGTATACAGGTACATGTATATGTAGTCCATTAGCAGCTCTTCCCAACTCACTGAGTTCTCCTTAAATTCAAAAAGTTAGGATATAAGTATACTGATCTTTGATCAGAGAGGAATGGCAGAAAAAAATGGTGATTTGGAAGAGTGGGGGTAGCTAATTAGAAGATCTAAGAAAGATACCATAATTTTTAAGACTTTGGGAAATTGTTTTTCTCTGATTCCAAAGATATCTACTTGTTCCTTCATGAGGTTGAGACTCAAACCAAATCTGAGATATGTATGACATGTTTTCGTAACTCCCTTTTACTGAGGAAGAAGCAGGCTGGGGAAAGGTTAAGAAAGATACTCAAGATCACTATGTAAGTGATGAGACCAGTTATTTTTACTCCACATATATATATATTTTTTACTCCAAATATTTTTTTAGGATATTAGAACTCCAAATATTCTTTTAGAATATTAGAACCCCTAATATTTTTTTTAGAATATTAGAAGTAGATGTGACCTTGGAGAATATCTAATTCACATCCCACATTTTTAATCAGCCTCTGGAAAGTGCCTTTCCAAATCTTTCTGGTGGTCTGAAAGTGTGTAAAGTTACATAGCCTCTTGGCTTAAGCTGGGCCAACTGTGGTGGTCACTCATATTTTTTAATGTATGGAAGTCAGATTGCCAGCATACCAAGGTTTGGAGATGCTTGACATTTCCCACTCTCAAAATCAATCACCAATCTGAACGCCATGGCAATTACTCAGAGACTCAGAGGTTTGCTGTAAGCACAGACCATGAACTTGGAACAATTATTTTCGCAAAAGGCATTCCCAACAATGATGCGAGCAAAGTGCCCAGACTGCCCTCCAGTGCATGAATCCCTGCCCAGGAAATGGCTACAAGTCTTCCACAAGTAGCAGGACTTTGGCTTAAGTCTCATTTCAATGCATTTATATTTCATAAGCACTGCATTTAGACTTAAAATGAGCAAGTCAAAGAAAATACTCACTTAAAGATTTTCTGTGCTCTGGTTTCTGTTCTTTTATATCACTATCATAGTGACTTAGCAATTCAGTACTGGAGGATCTTTGGATTTTGAATAATTCCAGGTTTCTTGATGAACAATATGAATCCTTTGGCTGAAAAAAACAAACAATTAGACTGGATAATTTTACTAGGAAGAAAAGACTCACTAAATAGTTTTGTGGTCTATTTTGATGTTATTAAATAGATTTAAGGAGAAGTTTGAAATAAGATAATTATTTTGGGATAGGGCCTCTATACTAAGCTCAATACTCAAATTTAATAATGGTTTATATATGCATATGGTGCTTACTAAATGACATGCATTATTCCAAGCACTCTTCATGCACTAACTCAATCATTACAATAATTCTATGACATAGGTGATATTATTATTATACTTATTTTCCAGATGAAAGTGAGGTCAAAAGAGAAAAGTAGGCCACACGTAGAAAATGATAGAACCGGAATTCAAATGCAGGTAGTCTGGTCCGAGAGTCCACCCACTCTCAAAGACAACAAACCCCTATAAGGGGACTATACTGATGATGGGGAAAAGTCAATTTGTTGTTTTATTTTCTAAAGTTTTAGTCCCAAAATGATATAATAAAAGACTGCAATTATCAGTAAAATCACACAGAAAATGTTGTGTTTTCCTGTTGTGTACCATATTTACAACTCTCCAAATTTTCCTCAAATTTTGCAACTATTAGTGTCCTAAAATTAGATGTTTGGTCTAGAGTCAGTATGAAATGAGCAGTTTTAAGTAATTTGACTCTTTGAAAAAACATACTCTGAATGTATGATTTAGGATAATTTCGTGAAGCTCTAGATAGCTAATTTTCATGAGGACAATCTAGCTTAGCTGGAAGAACAATAAAAATCAGTACAAAGGGTTATTACTTACTGGTATTATAACAGTGAGTCTGGTGGTAAATACATTCATATTTATTTTCAAGATTATGGTCTTAAAGACATTGATATTTATTTTCAAGAATATATTTCAGACTGCATAAACTGAAAATGTAAAAATTCAGTAGTTATTAAGCACTTGTGTACTTTTACAGCCTCCAGTAAATGAATGTCCATATTATTTCAGAAAAAAAAAAGAAAGAATGTGCTACATTTTTGAAAGAGAGAAATTAAATGACATTTAGTTTCACAAATCCTGTCTGCTGAAAAGGTTTTTAGTGGACTCTATTTAAACTTAAAAGAATTTAATATCTCTCAGTCCATAGGATCTATTTAAATGCATGTGTGTTATATGCCTGAACAATAAGATTTAAATGACTACATTTTAATTAATAAAGGTAACAGCCAAAACAAATACATACCAATCTGTCAATTGCATTTTTGATAGCGTGGAACCAATCCAATATGATGAAGTCAATATCTGACTGGAGAAGGAACTCATTTCCTGACACTGTTGTGATCTGAAAAAAAATTGACAGGTAAAGAAACCATGTAAGATAGCTCTCTTACATTTTAAAAAATATCCTTTAAAAAAAAAACACAGTTTAATACACTGAAATATTTTCTTGTATTCCAGTAATTGTCTTTCTGGGAACTGGAAGCATTTTGAACTGCTCTCTATAAACTGTTTTTTCATGTCATAACAAATACATTATTGTTTTAATAATAGAACGGTTAACTCAGAGTAGGGCTAAAGCTGAATTACTCCAACTCAAGGAGAAATAAGCCAGGAAGTTCACAGCAATGCAGACAGCACACACGTAAGTCAGACCCTGCAGAAAAATGCACCCGGGTGTGTCAGGATTCATTCTGCACTTTTGCCTCTTTCCTGTTTGTCGTTTTCAAATTTAATAGTATCTCTATATTTGATTTTCTTTTATGGAGGGCTCTAAAACAAATTATTTACCAAAAAGACAAATGCAGACTCCTAAAAGTTCATTCACATGAATAACATTTGGTTATTTCTATTTTCCTGTCAGAAAGATTTGTACGCTATTAATAAAGGACCAATTTCTCCACAAAGGGAGTATATTAAAATAAAAGTTCATTTACATATTTGAATTTCTCCTGGAGAGTATTTGTCAAATGAGCATCCAGGTTCCTGACTCTCTGTACTGCTAAGTAGTTGGCAATGTTTAGCATGTAACTATACATTTTTCATTACAGTGACTCTTTTTCTCCCCAGACTTGTCAGAGAAGGATGTGACCCTATCGAAACAGAGCGGTGCTCTTGGTTTCACACATAAAGGGCTACTTAGAGACGAATTTGATTAGAGTTGGGTGTGGACACGTTTTTTTGTATTAGGCCATCAATCTGAGCTGTGAAGATTTTTTCCCTTTGTATTATTGACTTTTTGTTGCAACAGGAAGATGAACATTTCCTGACTACTGTCACACATAAAGTAAGGCTTCAGAGGTTTAGAGGACTGACATTTCAAAATACTCAATCAGGAGCCAGTCACCTCTTCTCAGCCTCACTTGCTCTAAACAGGAGGTGAACGCTGAAATGTGGCACAGGTTCAGAAAACCACAAATCGTGCTTTAGGCTGTCTCTGTAATTCTATCATTAAAGTGACAATTATTACCCCAAATGGCTCATTCTGAAGGTTTCAAAGATTCTTATGGCAACATATAATGACAACAATCTTGGAGTTTTTAAGAAATCTTCTATTACACATGTGCATTTATTTTCAGAAAAACTCTATAGACATTCAACATTACTTAGTACTGCAAAGCAACCATTCTTGAGTGATATGGGTACCAACATCAAAAGTAGTCTCTACTGTAAGGAGAGGAACTGTCCAAAGTGTATGCAATTATAAGAAGTGAAAGATTGGAAAATAATAGGATTTAATTACTCACACTAGAATTTGACAGATTACTGGAACCAGTCATTTTCCTTCTCTCTTTCTCTCTCTCTCTTTTATAAAACTGCATGTAAGATTTGAGAGGGCTGAAAATAGTCTGCTGTTTTATGCATTCAGTAAAAGACAACTAAGGTGATGTTTGCCTAATTATCTGAACACCACTGCAATGTTCTTTACTCACATAAAGTTCCAAATATTTACTTTATAGAATATTGCCTCCGAAATAGTCATCTAAAAATACAAGGTCATTTCTACCTAACACAAGAAAACTAGCAATGTCCTTGACCTCTACTTTCATCCTATTCTAAATTTAAATATTTTGATTATGAATGTATTATATAAATCACAATTTGTAAACATACACAAAAATGAATTAGCCCAAGCACAATGTACAATCAAATATAATATTCCTCTGCCAGTATAAATAAACCATTATTAAAATTATAAAAAGGAACAACATTTTAAAAGTACAAGAAACAAACATAATTAGATTTACTGTATGATGAGGGTTTATGAAAGAGCCAACAAAGTTCAGTTTTCAGTCTAGTAAATTCAAACAGTGATAAAATATAAGTACTTTAACAGTCCATTTGCATTTTTGGTGTATGTTATGCAATGCAGAGGGGATCTTTCACTGCTAACACAACCAAAAGCAAAATATATTTTAAAAGTTCTGTTGTCCAAATATATTACTGCATTAATCATACATAATCAGTGATTTACAAATTCATTTTGGGAAGCTAGATCAGAGAACTATATGAATGCAATTCATTCAAAACATACTATCAGGGAGATACAGTTCACATCCCTTCCTCTGTCTTCCCACTAATCTTTCGAGTGACTAGGCAGTCTGGAGAAGTCTGCTACTGCTCTCTACAGTTTAAACGCATCCACTTCTTAATTACAGTCAGTAATTGACTTTGTTCTGTTCCATTCCAGTCACTCACAGCAAAGTAGTTTCAAAATCTTTGACTGGTAAAGCCCATTTAATTCAGGTTTCTCAATCCGCTTTTTTACATTACCTCTTTAGGGTTTCTGATAAGTGGTTTGCTGAATCATATTTGCACTTTGAACAATCGAATTTTCAACACTCTTGGGGAAAAAAGACATCAGTGAAGAATGTTAGCTTTGACTAAATCTTTTGATTGAACAACTCATGATGACAATCTAAAGTGATGTAGAACTAATAACAGACATAAAGGATTTGCTATTGAGCCATGCTAATGTACTCTTTCTATATCATGTTTTGCCTCCGTGACAGATGCTGGAGTGAAGGGATGAAGGAAGAACTTACAGAAAACACGACAGGTTTAGATAAGAGCTGCTGGTCGCCACCTTACTTAGAAACCCACTTTAGGCAAATGTCTCTTGAAATTCCTCCTTAACACCAGGTTGTATTTTAAAGGGATATATCAGGACACCAAAGCAGTCTTAATGAAGTGTGTTAGTGTTGTCAACAATGAATATCTTTTAGTACCCATCTGGGAAAATTTGCCTCAAACTTTTTCACACTAAATAAAGATCCATCTACATTCTTGCTGGTAACAAATTTACACCCAGGAAACTATAGCAGTATGTCCACTGAGCAACATGCAGAGCAGGCACGTTACTTAAGGCTTTTTGGTATTAATTCAACAATAGTTTTCCACTGGACTTGGAACAGTCTGTGTCCTTGTGGTTTTTCTGAAGATGGAGGTAGGTATGTGCAAGCTCCAAACTTCACTGATAAGAGATGAAGAGCGAAGAAATTTGTTTTTTAGGTTTTATTTAAATGGAGTATTGTTATGCTAATTTAAAACACTTAAAAAGTTTTAAGGAGTAGGGTTTATGTTTATGTAAGTATTGTCCTTTTCAATATTGCCGATTAAATATTACCCTTGTCAATATTCATATTGGCAGTTATATTTTATAATGTTATTTTTTTAACTTAAATGAGATATGTAGGATGGCATTTACTATTAAAGTTTCCATACTTTTGTTTACTAGAATAGAAACAAAATCTTTTGAAACTTCTTTTTTTCTGACTATAAGAATATGAATGTATTGTGGAGAATTTGAGAAAACTCAAGATAAATAATTGAATTAAAGCTATTCATAGCTACACAGAATAAATGTTGTAGACATTTTAATTTAGTTATTGCCAGTTTTTATAAATAATAACCAAACAAATATGATAATGATCAATGGATAACTTTATGCTATAGATAGATACCTTGTCAGCAAAACATATTTGATAGTTAAACATTGTCAGCTTCTTCTCTTCCAGTTGACTTCAAATGCACACGGGGATATTACCAAAGATGCATGAGATGATGAATGACATGCTCCCCTCTCTTTGATAGTACCACCCTTCCAATTGCAGAATAAATCCCACAATAATTCCATGTTTGGAAGACTAGAGAGGACAAGTTCATGACAGAACATCCTCCTAATTATTAACAATGACTGATTAAGCATCCATTAAGTACAAGGCACATGGCTGGAAGCTAGGAATACACAACCCCCACCCCCAAGAACACACAATCTGTTTGGATAAATAAGACATATGCATATAAAGATAAATAACAACAGAAAATGGCTTATACTAAGTCCCAATGTGAGTGGCACAGGCAATGCTCATGTTAAGATTCCAGAGGAGGGAGTAATTACTGCAGGCACATTTATATCATGGAATTATGCATAAACTGGTGGTCATGATATGTTATTCTTTAAAGGTTGATTGTATCGGAACTTTAGTATATTAAGGATATGAATACTACCACTTGGTATGCAAAGTGATATCAGCTTTAATGATCTCAAAGCACATAATAAACATTCTCCAAATGCAGCTTCCCTCCACTATCATAAAGTAATTTTGCAAATGAAGAAAATGAAGCAAATGAGGAAAATGAGAATGCCATTCTATCAAATTGGCATCATTTTAAATGATAGAATTAAGAGATTACAAAGATCTTGATTTCTAGTTCACTAGTTCTCAGCAAACAGTTGTGTACAGTCAAGGACTGTGTGTGTGAACAGGAAAGGGCCATGATGATTTCGTTTCAGTTGTGAAATCTGGAATAGTGACTTTAGACAAAGTTGCCAGTTTCCTTACAGTTAGACTAAAGATAGCCCAATTTTAAAAGATCATACAAAAATCTCTATTTTTTTTCCTTTTAAAAAACAATCACTCTTTTGCTATTAAAAAAATATAATCTAAGACAGAATCGGGGCATCCAAAAGCTCCTTCAAATCCTAGAAAGGACTAAAACAACCCTACATTTGAACAAGTATCTTTCACCATTTTGCTTAGAATCAGTCTTTGACTAAAAACCTAAGGAGAGGTTATTCCATTTTAACGAAGCTGAAATTGTATGTAGGAAATGTGTAATAAAATATGCCAAATATCCAAAGAGCCCTAAAACATGTTAAATGATATGGCTATAGTGGTTCTAGAAATAAGTGGATAAGAGGAATGGAATTTAATTACTATGATATTTACAGATACTTTGGATTTCATGATGAAATTATTATATTTGAATTGTTGAATTAAGTAAAAATAAAAAGTTATGCCAAAATACACTAAGTTAATTTGAAGTGCATATGAATTATTTTGTGATATTAATTTTGGCTGTATCTTTATTGAATACTCACAGAATAAAACATAGATATATACATTGGCTACATCATAGTGAGATATCAAGACCTAACACTGAATCAATAGTACTTAAAAAAGAAAAAGCACACAGATTCACATTTTTTTCATCTTGCATCACACTTCACATACGATATAGCTGATCAAATGAAGGTTGTCATGGTTGTACTAATAGTTAAATTACTTGGTCTCAGAGGTGTTTATGACCACCAAAGAAATTACATGATCAGGCTGAATGTCCGTCTCCAATTACAGTCTGGTTTGAGTAACTCCTAACATTTTTCTTAACATTGCGGGCAAAGTTAACATAAAACTAAGGGTAAAATATCAGTTAGAAGTAAAAGGTCTTCAATTTGTCTTTCCAAAAATGTTACTTGTTAAAGCATTTTGTGAGAAAGTATCTGCCTTGTGTTCCCAATGTTGCTAGATGTTAAGTAAATATATGCTGATTACAAAAAAAAGTTGTTTTGGCAACTCGCTTATTAAAGTGCGTTTGTAATCCCCATCTGTCATGAAAGTTTTGAAAAGTTTGTTTACTTTGGATAGCAGCCTTATCCAGGGTTACCCTAGCAAACAATGATAGCAGTCTTCAGAAGTTGTGTGAGGAACAAGCCACTGGGGATCCATTTTTGTTTTAATTGGCACACACAAACACTTTTCTGGTCTGTCAAGAAGATCAAGCTAATATGCATGGAGGGTGTTATATTCTCAGCTTTGGGGAGCAGTAAAGCTCCCTTTATTTAAGTAATTTAAATGATAGACTGCAAAAACTTTGCAAGTCAGAAAAATGTTTTATACTTTCTCAGGGAATATTTGTTTTAAGCAACGGAAAATGTTCTACATATCTAAAGATGTTGAACCTTATGTTATAATTACTCTGTTTCTTCTGACTCTGTGAAATGTTCCTAAATCCACATGCTACTAAATAAGCCAGGCCACCAATGGATCCTGCATTTCCACAACTCCCCCTGTGTTAACAAATGTGCGTTCATTAGTTTCCAGATGTTTATTGGATATTTTTTCAATGTGTTTGGGGTTGATTGATTTGCATGTACATTTATTGGAACCCTCAGTGG
Source organism: Eulemur rufifrons (assembly GCF_041146395.1). Taxonomy (NCBI): domain Eukaryota; kingdom Metazoa; phylum Chordata; class Mammalia; order Primates; family Lemuridae; genus Eulemur; species Eulemur rufifrons. The sequence continues at coordinate 78,757,803 of NC_090983.1, forward strand.
TGTCATCATATCAAAATAACCTGCCCATGTAAGCAATTTCTTATTTAATGGAAAGTAAACAAATGTTGAGCTATGTACACGACACATCTCAAGTGCATTCTGAAATCTCAGGTTTAAGGCCAGTCTTTCAAGAAACAATGCTTTTTAATTGAAATTGAGCTGTATCTTTGACACCCAAATAATTTGGTCCATGCATTCTTACAACAGAGATTTGTTCTGCATAATAAAATTGGTCCTGCAGTAAACATTCCCACCCCATATTGCCTGCCCACTCTACCTTTCTGGTTATTAACAAAATCTAAACTTCGTTCCAATTTATTTCAAACAAACAAGCAAACAAAAACTCATGTTCATTCTTTTATCTGTGTTAAAATATTTTAAGTACTGAGAAACAGTCTTCTCAATATTCATGAAAGAATACTATCCAAGTAATTAGTAGATAGTTTAGCAGTTTCCACAGTTTTGCAGTCAGCTACACCAAAACTTTTGCCTGTGGTGCTCATATGAAAAACGACTGAAAAAGTGACTAATCAAAGCAGTTGGTAAATAAAGATATCAGCTTAGGGTTTTATTGCTCTTAATGTTAATTTTTAAACTTGGGGGGAGTAGTTGTCTCTAGATAGATGAATTATTCTGGGACCTATCACCACCAGTCACTCCCTGGCAACCACAGATCAGCTTCTAGCCTGAGCTATACTCATCGTGCACAATTACTTATCTAGTCACATGACACTTGGGAATCTGCTGTCCCCATCATTTTCAAATTGGTGTGATTTTATTATTACCATCATTATTTAAGTAATGCTCAATTTAAAACATTTTAACAAATTTGAAAGTATAACATAAACACAAAGTCTCTCTTTCCCCAAGATATACAGAATTGTTATCTCTTTGTCCATACCTTTTTATGAGTCAACATTTCATATATGTTTATATTTTAATGAAAATATCATGTATACTGTAATAAAACTTTTTTACGCATTTAACTGTCTACAATACAATCATCTCCCATGAGGATTTAGCTACAATACCCGTTGCTCTCTCCCCCATCTCACCCATGTTACCCCTTCCAGTCCATGTTTCAAGCCAAAGTGATCTCTCTGAATCTTGGATGTGATCAGCCCATTCCTCTGCTAGATATCACTCTGAGGTTCCCACAGCTGTTTGAGTGCAGTACAAACTCTTTAATTCGGCCTGCCAGACCCTGTGTGCTCTGGCACCGACCCACACTGCAGCTTCCCTGCTCCGCACTTTCTTCTGCATCTCTACAATCCAGCCATACTGAAAATTCTTTTTGTTCCACAGCTGCCCCATACTGATTCCCATTTCTTCCCTTACAGCAGGCCGTTCCTGCTGCCCAGACCCTTCTGACTTCCTCTATCATACCGTACAAATCAATTTAGATGTCACCTTTTCAGTAAAGGCTCCTCTGAAACAGATGTCCCTTCCTTCCAAGTGCTCTCATGATATACTGCTTCTCCTCTGTCATAGCACAAACTGGTCTATGTTGAAATACCATGCTGATCTTTCTGTTCTCCCCACTAAGCTGTAACCATTCTGAAGCCAATGGCAATTGTCTATGTGCATAGCTGAATGACCAACACATAAGGAGCCCTAAGGAAATAATAAATAAAACTCATCTACTTTATTCATTTCAGTGAATGCATAATATTCTATTGTTTGATATGTCATAATATATTTAATTCATGCTCCATTGTAATAAAATTTTGAAGGCTACAGTACAGTTGCATTCTTTCAGTTAATGTAAGCAATGTAATTTTGACATCTACTGATGACACTTTATTAGAGTAGAGTAGGCAAACTACTTTGAAGATTGAGAACAGCAGTCTGAAGACTATATTTTCCCATCAGTCAACAAGTCCTAGACTTCAGACAATGGGATAAATTTGGAGGGCCCAGGAAGCACCAAGAGTGGTCTGTATTTCCATGCATATCATTAGAATAGAATGTTCTTAATTATATTCCAAAGCCACCCAAATGTTTTGCAGGGATAATCTATACTAGATCATCCAAGAATCTTACCCTAGTTGCACTTTTCTAATTGGGAGTAGACAGTATAGGAAATTGGACAAGAGATCAAGATTTTTAAGAGTTAATCTTTATGATGCAAAGATGCTCATTGCTGGTCTGTTGACGTGGCAGCCATTAATTTTAATAAAGCACTGTTAATATTAATAAACAAGCAGACTGTGGGAGAAGGTGGCAGTAGTTATGTTGCCGATAATTTTATTTAGAAGTATTAGCTAATTTTAAGATACATTGACTTAAGCAGAAACAGGTATTGTTGCCACTAGTTTATCACTCACACATGTCTCCTATTAATAAGTGCTGAGATTGCACAACAAGAATAAAAGATGTTACAATCTGTAAGTATCTCTATGCTATTGTAACATATTTGGCCATGATTATGAGTGTTTATAAAACATTCAAGAATTGTTCCATGTCTACTTACATTAATGAGAACACCTGTTAGCTTTAGTGCTGTACAGACTTATTTGCATTAGATTCAGGTTTTTGCATATAGTACATCACTTTTTGAAACAATTAGATGCTTAGAGAGAAATATAGCTAAGTGAAAACCAGCAGTTTGAATGCCTTCCGGCTCAAGACAATTCAACTCCAGGTTTTGGTGAAAAACAGAAATCTGCTGAATTACAATAATGCCACTTAGAAGTGAATGTAGGTGTATTTTATATTTTTTGCATTCAGAGAACAGAAGATACATATAAAAATCTGTGCTTTAATTTTCAAGTAAAATTATAGCCAAACAAGACAGTTTCTAGTCAAGGATGTCAAAAAGTAAGGAATGGCAATGTCACTATAATACAGTTTCTTCGTGATCTTGGGGACTTCCTATCCAAAGTTGGTCTCTTTATCAGTCTCAGGAAACTGGACAAATTCAGCAGATCGGACTGAATGAGGAAATCTGCAGATGCTTGCTCAACTTGTGTTGTTTCCAACACTTTACCATAGAGCCCTTTCTGTGTGATGGCAGCTGTAAGGAGCGAAGGAGCCCAGGATTGATCCCTCTGAGTCAGTCACTTCTGGGCTGCTGGTCACAGCATAGCCAGAACATACCAACTTAGAAAATGCACTGTAATTCCCTTACAGAAGGAAGTGAATCTGTCTTATTCATTACTCATAGACTATAGTCACAAGTTTTGGAGGTCCCACTCTATTGACAGGTCTGTCTGCCACTCCCCATAGGATGTTAAAGCTTCTGTGATTTAAATATTTTCAGTTATTGAAAAGGGAGCACTTGTACAAATCTGTAGATTCACAGCCTCTATTATCATCATTATATTTAAGAGGTGCAATGTTTACATCAAAGTGACTCAGTTGGTGATATATTCTAAAGATAAATGCGTATTTATGATCTGAAGAAGAACTGTGATTTATTACTATTTTCTCAGACATAAACAGAGCACCTCTGTAGTGTACTAGTAAACACAGATTAGCCAAGGCACACATGAACCATTCCCACAGGATTAATGATACTTTGTCTTGGGAAATGAGGGAACTGGGAATGGCCCTTGCAGAGTGTGTGAATCACAAGAAAGAATGCTATTTTTCCCCCTGCTATCTTGCTGTGTGGTCTGGGCAGAGGCACAAATATTAGGTGGGGATTTGGGGATCAACTAGTGATTTTTTTTATTGTATGGAATCCAAACTGCATAATTCAAAAAGTAAAGGCAATAATATAGTAAAAGCTTGCTTTTTGTTTCTGATAATTTTGAAATTGTGTGGAACTAAGAGCCTGATGATCTAGATTTTGCTCTCTATGAAATAGCATCATCATTTATTAAGGATGATAGATTAACTATCTGTGTAATTAGGAAGTTCATGAATGAGGAGAAATTTCTCCTTTTCCATCAATTATAGGCTTAAATAAATTGAAAGTGTTAAAATATTTTTCCTGAAAATGTGCAAAAATTATAATTCTGCCTATTAGGGAATATCTATAACTATTTACTCAAAAGAGTTATCTTTAAAGCAAATATGAAAAAGTATCTGAAATTTCTAAAACTAGGGCCAGTGGTATATAATATCTATAATTCATATATTCATGTATATAAAATACTATATATAGTGGCAAATTAAATATATATTAAAAATATACATATAGACAGAGAGATAGATAATTTAATGGTATTTGAAAAAGCAAAACACCAGTGACCATATAATGGGCAATGACATCTGTCAATTGAGCAACAGGCTACTCACCTAGTAATGGAGACATCTGGAATGACATATCACTCCATGCTAAATGTGTACAAAAACACCTGACCACTCTATTTCTCAAAACAAAGTTACAGTTGTGTGGGAAATAGTACCACTTAAAAATGTTAAGTTTAAAAAAAAAAAATGGATTGGTTGCACTATTAGTAGGATGACTATATAATTTACTATCTTAACTATAACAATTTTGGAGGCACAAAAAGGGCACTATTAATAATTACACCTGGACAATAGGTATAAATCAGGTCCATTTTGTATGTATTGGGACATATGGGTCACTAGTCCTCACACACAACCCTAGGATGTCATTCAGCAACCACTGATCTTTAGGCATCTAGTGAATACCTCCCATGGGTTCAATTCTAGGAAGTGTGAGGTATACCAGGAAAAGTTAGCAGTGACCTTTGCTCTTAAGGAGCTTATAATCCAGTGTGACATGCAAGACCAGCATGGGAAAACAATTAAAATCAACAATTAAATCATGATTCAAGATGGAACACATAATAGTTTTCATGGAACAAACCAAAGTTTCTTTGAGGGCATACTGGAATACTCCAGGAAGAATGTTGCAGAAGGACCTTAAAAGGACAGATTAAATTTATGAGAAGAAAAGGAGTCGGGGTGGGGGATAAAACAGGTGACGAGAGCAGCTTATACAAAAATTCAGAGGAAGGAAAGGATGTAATGACTTTAGAGGACATTAAGAAGCTGCTCCTAAGCTCTCTTTGTGGGTTCTTTGCTCACCACTTACCTCTTAAGTGGAGGTGTCACTCAGCATTCTCTTGTAAAACATGACTCTTCACACCTAGAGACACACTCTGGAATGTTACCATTCCTGTTTCTTTTTTTTTTTTTTTAATACATCAATAAATCCCTAATTTGTATCTCTGGTTCAGACATCTCTCTAGGTATCTATTACATTCAAGCCAGCGTTACTTCTGGTCTGATCTCCTTACTGTCACTTGATGTTTTTATAGTACATTCTCTACATCTGCTCATTAGTGAACTCCTAATTTGACTGGTATCAGCGTTGCACTTGGAGATCTGATTCTCATGCTCATTGGGGTCTAAATAATCAGACTCTAGAACAGGGCCTAGTAATCTGTTTGTTTACTTGAGCTCCACAAGTGATTTGAAAGTTGTGCTGTGTTGGGGCCTGCTGCTCTAGACTATAGAAAGATGATCTACCCAAACTCGTATCTATCACATGCTATGTAAAAGTCACCAAATGGATCCATTTCATCCTCAGGATAAAAACATTAATTCTTTAATATATGTCATCAAACACTTCATAACTTGTATCTCTGTCTCTAATCTTTTCAATTCCTCTACTTACTAACTGTATAACTTTGAGCAAGTTATTTTAAATCTTTGTGTTTCAATATCCTCACCTATAATCTTGAGAAAAACAATAATACCTACCTCAGAGGAACATTGGAAGGGATATATGAAATATAATCCAAGAGAATTTATCATAACACCTGCTATAAAGTAAGAACTTAAAAATGTTGTTATATTGTTATTATTATTAGACTTATTGACTGATTCATTATCACCTGATTTTGCAAGCTCTTCCTCTTCATTCGGGAAACTCTCAGACATCATTTATTCAGGATTTTTTAATCTCTAGGGGTCAAAAGAGAGGTGTTTCGCCAGCATTCTGCATTTACGCCACCAGGATGTGCAGCTCACTATTGCATGTATCTACTGTCTTGCCTACACCTGAAGCATCCAGACCATGGGTCCCTGCACTTAGCCTAGTACCTGGAATTCCACAAGATTTCAGTAAAGGAGTATAGAATGAGCAATAGCTTAGTTGGCTTAGGTTAATACTACAGAGTTGTGGTATCCACATAAGAAAGGCCTTGAAATTTAGAAAACATAAATTTCATTTGGAAAATTAGGCAAGAGGCAAGCAGTGATCATCCCTGAGCAGAGATATTCCACAGTGTCAGAGAGGGGGAGACATCCTCTTAAAGCTGGATCTGTGTTGCAACTTCTGTTACAGTCAACATAGCACTATCTCCTAAGGTTGTACCAATGTGTTTATGTGAAAGGATGATACCTGGCTTCTTTCTGATGAAGAACGCCTCTTCTGTGGCCCCCTGGGGTTTCTAAGGCTCTTTCTGGTTCCTGTACTTTTTCTCTGCCTTCCACACTGCTCAGGCACTTGCTCCACTGCCTTCAATTTTAGATGCCAGGCTTTTCAGCTGCTTGGCATTTGAATTAAGACCTTTAACTCCCTCCAAGGGGATCTGACATGATTTCAGGCTCTAAGAGATGAGAATGCACCTGGTCATTGATATTCTGTCTTTGCGGACGTTCAGTCCTGGGTTGTATACCCTTTTTGTTTCTTGGCTTGTGATTCCCTAGTCTGGTGGCTTATCTAGTGTACCAGACCCTCTCACTGGTAGAGGTCCTTTTGCCACAACCCCCTTTTAGGAACTGGGGCTCTGCTGAGGATTTCCCTGATCCTCACTGTACCCCATTCCAGTTCTTTAAATCCACCTTCCATCTGCCTCACCCATTTAAATTGTTACACATTTAATCACAAAATAATACGTACTTGCAAGCAAGGCAGCCCCGTTTTAAGAGTATATGAAAATAAGTCATGTCAGTGTATTCATCAATCATCCAATTGACCTGTTAAAATATCCTCGTTATTTCTGGTTGGAACTCACACCCTAACTCTAACAGCCTGGGCTGTTTTCTGTTATCTTACTTTTAAGGTTCTGTATTCTGTCCAGCAGATACACTTTCTTCCAACATCATCAGCTCCAACTTTTCTGTAATAGTTTTCCCAACTATAGAGTTTTTCTGCCAGCTTCATCAAGATGCTTCTATTGCCATTAACTGGATTATTCCTGATCCCAAGCAAAAATCCCAATCCATAAATAATCCCAACTGATGATCTAAAAATCATCAGTACAGGGAGTCGCTCCCCCAATTTCTGAGGCTTGCCATGAACTCTTGTGCCATTTATCATTCTCTAGGAGCCTGAGGAGCAGGACGTTAAGGTGACTATTTTTCCATCATGAGAATCAGTGTTGGGTTTGTAATCTCCTACCCTTGGTTTATGGCTCATAGCATTGGACCCACATTTACTGAGTTTCATCCACAATGCTTTCTTAAAAAGTCTGAGGTTTAATTAGATTAGATTTATATGCAGCTTGTGAATTTACCTGAAAGTAGATGGAGGAGGCACTAAGGGAAGAATTTATTCCAAAGTTAAAGAAGCCACTGCCCTTGAGGTATAATCTGGAGATGGGTTTCAAACTTTTTGGCCCATGATTCATGGTAAGAAATATATTTACATTGCCAACCAGTACCTTTATCTCCCCTTCTCTTTCTCTCCTTCCTTCTTTATTTCTCTCAAACACACACACAACTGTATCATCTATGTATCTATATATCCATCCATTCATTCATCTGTTATTCAATATACATAATGTCCAATTTATATACTGTGTGTATATATGTACACAACACACACACACACATATACACATACCATATAATTGAAACAAAAGTTTCATGAAATATTATTCACCTTACTATATATGATGTAGTCTGATACCTTCTATTCTGGTCTATTCTTTCTTTAATTGATTTCATTAAAAAATTCTAGTCTCAACTCACTAAATTTATTTTGAGAACCACTAAAGGGTCTTGAATGCAACTTGAAAATCACTGGCCTAGGGAGTCATGAAAGACGCCATCTTCAAGCCCTATTCATTGGCAATCTCTCTCTCTCTCCCCCCCCCCTTTCCTTCCTCCTTCTCTCCTTTTGTCATACCCTTCCCTGCCTTCCCCTCCTTCTCTTTTATAAGATGCTTCAAAATGTCTTTATATATAATTTAAGAAGGGGATATTTAAGCCTATGGAAATCTTCCAGAATATTTTTCACGTTTTTGACTGTTAGGCCTGGGTGATCAATAACCCTGTGTGGGGGATTCTGCACTAAGTCATTTCCTGCCACTTGAAAGTAGAATTAGGATGTGGTTCTTTGGAATTTGGCTTAGACCCTGAGTTTTCTAAATATACCTTAAAGCAAGAGTTTCTTTATAAAAGAAGAAACAAAGAATTGGGGTAATGTGCTGTTTGGAATACGTTTGAGATACCTCACCATGATCTGAAGAGGGAAAAACCAAAGAAGTTAAAAGCCTGGCAAACTATCAGAGACAAGAGATGGCAGCTATTTGTTTTTAAGTCCCTTGTATAGAAACAATGAGTGCACTCCATGTTGCATCCTGCAGCACCATGATACAAGGTCTGGGAGTAGTTATTAGCATGTGTCTGTGTGATGGGAGCAAAAGCTAAACATTTTAATAGTGTTATGGCCTCTCCTTCTCAAGTTCCCATTAATGCAAATATAGCACATGTGGTTTAAGTCTCAAGAGCCTTGTAGGACACAAATCACAGATGTGGAATAAACATTATCAGAGAATATGACTCCATGGTCTTCTCCTTGCCATCAACAGATGCCCTTACGCTCCCATGATGTCAGACAGATACCTGATAGGGTATCTTGAGAAAAATCACAAAAAGTCAGGGACCGCAAAGGGCCCACGATGGGAAGTTTTGAAAGTAGATTCCAAAGACTTCTTGGTAAATTATGGCTGAGGCTCCAGCTACATCAAGGCTTTCAGAGAACATTTGCCACTATGATAATTAAATATAGTAAAACTTACTTATCACTCCTGCACCAAAATAACCAGAGACTTATGCTCTGTGTGGAGTAGAGTGTTCTTGTAATGTAACCCAGATGATATGATGGCAGAAGGCCGATAAAACAGAGCTGGTCTATTTCAGATATACAATAAAAATTTCCCCAGCTATCCTGATTCTTCCATGCCATCTTCAACAGCGCTATGATTCAGAATGATTGTCACTCCGAGATTGCACTCTTTTCTTTTTCCCCCTTCCACTCTTCCTTCTCTCTCCTTATGTCATTCTTTTCCAAAATTCTCAGCCTCAAAAAATGAGTAAGTTGAGTCTCTTCTAGCCCATTATCATTACTATATTCTAAAATGGCCACTACATTTGAGGAACTTGGGTAATCTCCTTATGTGTTGGTGAACTGTGTTCTCCCACATTTCCTGTAAGTGAGACTTCAGCATCCATATGCTGACCTCACCTTAAAACTTATATTGGCAGGACTGTCAGTTGTCCTGTAGTGTGATTCTAGGAGTGTTAAGGAGCCTATTTGGATGACAAACTAATTCCCTAAACCTTCTGTTTAAGGTCTGGAATTTTAATTATTAATTTAATTTAGATGAAGGCTTTTAGACAGTTAAATGAAGGGATAATATTTTTCTATAATTATTTGTTCAGATATTGATATAATATTACTTTTCCCAACAAAATTATTAAAATAATTTGATTGTAAATACATAAATGAACATTTTTAAAAATTTGCAAAACTAGGTACATATAAAATAAAAATTAAAATCACCTTTAATCATGCTACTTAGAGATAGCCCTATTAATATTTAATGTAGTTCCTTCCAGATTTTTAATGCATGTATTATATATGTTTTCATACATATATACGGTTTTTATATAAGCCACACATAGGTTAATTAAATATATAATATTGTATTCTATTTGTATTTTTTAACATTATATCATGAAAGTTGTTTTATGGCATTATTCTTCGAGAGCATCAATTTAATGTCTTCATAGCATTCTGTTATAGAGATTTACCATAATACATTTAACGGTCTTCCTATTTTCCCACAATTTGTTGTTTCCATTTTTTGTCATGATAAATGAGGCCACAATGTACAAGCATGACTTTCTGTTAACATTTCTGATTTGTTTTTCTTAGAAGAGATTCTTAGAAAAAGAATTACTAGGTCAAATAATACAATTTTGAAAGGCTGCTGAAATGTATTACCAATTATTTTCTAGATTGTTCAAAGTTGTATTAACCCATCAAAATTTAAAAGTTAGCCCATTTTAATTCATATTTTCTCCTAAGTAATATCATGTATACTTTGCAAATTTTATAAGAAAAATGTCATTTTTTGTTAAGTTTGCATTTTAGAATTAGGGAATTGTGCTGTTTTTCCTCATAGAATTTGTTGCTAATGTTCTTTTTTTTTTTTTTTTTGAGACAGAGTCTCACTCTGTTGCCCAGGCTAGAGTGAGTGCCGTGGCGTCAGCCTAGCTCACAGCAACCTCAAACTCCTGGGCTCAAGCAATCCTACTGCCTCAGCCTCCCGTGTAGCTGGGACTACAGACATGCGCCACCATGCCCGGCTAATTTTTTCTATATATATATTTAGCTGTCTATATAATTTTCTTTCTATTTTTAGTAGAGATGGGGTCTCGCTCTTGCTCAGGCTGGTCTCGAACTCCTGAGCTCGAACGATCCGCCTACCTCGGCCTCCCAGAGTGCTAGGATTACAGGCGTGAGCCACCGCGCCCGGCCTAATGTTCTTTTACATTTTTCAATTTTAATATTGTTAAGATTTATTAGAATAAGGACTTTAGTAAGCTTATTAAACCTTGGTGACAATTACCACATATATTTTGCCCAATTTATTTTGAATGGCACTTTTAATGAAAATACTGTCGTCCCTTGGTATCCGAGGGGTATTGTTCCAGGACCCTGACATATACAAAAATCTACGCATACTCAAGTCTCACATTCAGCCTTGTGGAATCCTTGGATACAAAAATCCGGCCCTCAATATCCCTGGGCTTTGCATACCATGAATACTGTATTTTCCATGTGCATTTGGTTGAGAAAGCCACAGATACAAAGATCTGACTGTATTTTTTTAAAAAAATCAGCACATAAGTGGACCCACACAGTTCAAATCCATGTTGTTCAAGAGTCAACTATATTTATATATAAACATGCTATTTATTTTTACATTGTAAACTTTAGATATTGCTCCTTTGTGATTTTTCCATTTATATTTTAATTCTTAAAAATCTTCTGAAAGACCCTAGATGTTTCAAATCAACTTTAAATATTTCTTCTCTTCCCCCAGAATATCCCATTAGGATTTTGATAGGATTGTATGTTAATTCTATATTAATTTGGAAAGAATGAAAAATTTGCAAATAGTAAGAATTCCTCTTCAGAAACAAAGTGTATCTCACTATTTTAAGGTTTTGTTTAACATCTTAGTAGACTTTTACAGTTTTATTTGTATAGACACACTCAGCCCTACGTACTTGAAACAGAATTTTGATAGCAGCACGGAGAAAAACTTGAGGGCAACAGATGTCTTAGAGCAAAAGAGAAACTATGACTCCAAAGAATGGAAAGATGCAGAATAAGTAGATTGGGGACACTTTCTCCACTGCACCATTTAGCATGAGGCTGGCCATTGCTGTCCTGGGGACCCCAAGGAGGCCACTATTTTTCTTTCTCTTGTTCTTATCATCTGGCCTACAACAAACGTTTCTTACAGGACACAGTACCTATAAGTAACTCTAAGCTAACAGGTGCTAGGAGGGCAATCCAATCCAAAGCCATACACATTTTCTTATAATAAAAAATAGAATTATCATACCCCAAATATACCGTTTCTATTGGTCTGAGTTTCCTGTTCTGAAGATCATGGCAGATAAAACCCTACCACACCAGCACTTGCAAAAACTTTCATCTGATTATGGATGCAGGTTTTTATCTTTCTCCAAAAATCTGTTTCTCGAGTTACTGTAATCTCTTGATAAACAAACTGTTTAGTAGTCATGTAATATTACATCATTTGGATATGTCTTATTCCATTCTCAGTTTTTGGAGTATGGCTTTAATTTCTTTTATATCTTGATAATGTCTGACAAAATGAGAGCCTATAACTTTGAGAATAAATGCAGAACATAAAAGAGAGTTTGAGACAGTATAGCTCAAGCTTAAACATACAGGCTTTCCAGATAATGCTTTGGTCACATCTGTGCCTGCCATTCCCAAGTTCAAGTCTTGCACAAGTCACGTAGCTACCTGGTGCTTGAGTCTCAGCTGTATAGTTGGGATAAAGAGAGTAGCTACCTCACAGAGTTGTGGCAATAATTAAATGTAATCCATGAAAATCCCATGACAAAGTGCCTGGCAAAGGGCATATAATTATTCATATTAAGTACATACAAGTAAAGAACAAGATATATCTGTAACCACCCCTTCCTTATTCCCTCCCCCAAATGCTCTGCTGCCAGTGTATTTTGTGAAAGAAGATAAATACACTTCAAATAAATGGCAGGAGAAAAGAGAAAGTATATGTAACTGTTTACACACATGCATAAGCGTATGTGGTATACCTCCATAATCCACGTGTATGACCATTATGCACAGATAAATTATAAAATGCAATTCAAAAATATTAATATACAGAGTTAATGAGCATATATTGTGGGCTGCAGAAATTAAATCCTTTGTAGTAGAGGATAAAGAGAACTGACTTAAGATCCCAGAGACCCAAATTGAATCTTTCTGCTTACTTAGGTACCACACTCTCTACTGCCCCTTAGACCAACTTTTTCCAAGAAGTTGTCACTGCAATGACAACTTCAAAGAAGCAAATAACAATGAAACAAACGTCTTAACCATGGAGACTTTGTAGAATCATTATTAGACTGAAGATGCCTCCCGGGGTCCCTGAAAAGGGAGCTGGTGGTCCTGATTTCTGTCCCAGGAGGGGTTAGAGGTGAGACAGTATGTTGAGAGAAAACCTTTGCCTGATACTGGGCTTCTAGTGGGTGGGGGTGGGGTAAAGGGGGGAACAGCAGATAGGGCAGCCAGGGCACGGGCACCTGAGACAGCCTGTAAATGGTGTGGAGGAGCCCCTTTGTGTCCCTGTGCCCACGAGAGCAGACACGGATACACGGAAAGCTCCAAACAACAAAAAGCATGCAGGGTTCATGGAATAACAGAGGAGAGAGGACAGGGAGGAGCAGACCAGACCAGCCACAACAAAGTGAGTAGCAATGACTCTCCCTAGAAGGCAAACTCCATGAGGGCAGGGATTTTTGTCTGTTTATTCACTGTGTAGGGTCTTTGGGACCTTGAATTGGGCTTGACACAAAGTAAGTACTCAATAAGTATTTATTAAATGAATAAATGAAAGACATAGAAAATAGAGAGCATTCCTTTATTTGCTACGAAACTAATCTCCTCTCACCTAGGCGCCATATCAGGGAGGAAGGCCAAGAGGGCAGACTCACAAGAGGATGTATCCAAGAAGACTGAATTAACTGAAATTGGCAAGTGTAAGTATTTTTGTTTTGGTTATTTCCTTTCAACCCCTCCTGCCCGAAGAAATAGGGAATCCAGAGCAAAAGGAGGAGTGTAAAGATATTCTTTTTTAAAATATTTGCTCTACAGTAAGTATTTTTTTTACCCCATTACAATTATTTCCATCATATCTGATTTGTCAGTGGCTGTAAGAAGTAAACTCTTTTCCTGGATTTCTCTTAATTCCTTAACTCCTTTGCTATTCCCCTAAACATTTAAATGCTTCCTCCTGGCCTCAATTCTCCTTTCACTCTAGTCAATTCCCAGCTGTCCTCAAGAACTGACATTTCTTTACATGATACCAACAAATATACAGTGATGCCCACATTTGCATACCATTCATTGTAACTGCTTAGCTTTTCCTACAATAAGTGTACCTTAATTTATTTATAACCTTCCTATAAATTAATATTTAATAAATTTTATAAAATTATTCTCTGTTACAAAGAGCAAATGCTACAACTCAAAATCTCATACATATATCTATATAAGTACAAGTATATGATAGTCTTAAAAGTGGAGGAGCAGAATCAAAGGTAACAGATATTTCATTTTAATAAATTCTGTCAGACTCTACCCTAAAATTTACTATACATACAGTGAATATGGATGCTTTACACTAGTGTTCTTTTAAAACTGGATATGCTTAATCTTTTTTGAATATTTATCAATATGATGGGTGAAAATGGTATACCACTTAATGCAGTTCGCTGACTCTTAGTGAAGTTAAACATTTTTTCTATAACTTTATTAGGAAATTTTAATTATTTGCTTTTTTATAACTTTTTCCAATTATCTATTGGCATGTTTCTTCTTCTTTATTCATTTAGAGGTGGTCTCTCCATATTCGTCCTTCTGGCAAATATATTTTTTTGATCTGCCAACTCTCTTTTTTTAATTTTATTTTTAGTGTATTTAGTCACACAGAAGTTTTTAATTTTACATTCACATAAATCAATAATTATTTTTTGCTAGAGAAATTTATTTCTATTGCTGGCACACTACTTTTTAAAATTAGATATTGAATTTTCTCAAAAGGTTTTTTAAAGAAAACATTTAATGAGACAATCATATGATGTTTCTCCTTTAATGTGTTGTAGTAAGGACATACAAAACCAAATTTCCTCATGTTGGAGGTATTTGCACTCTTTTTTTTTTTTTTTTTTTGAGACAGAGTCTCACTCTGTTGCCCGGGCTAGAGTGAGTGCCGTGGCGTCAGTCTAGCTCACAGCAACCCCAAACTCCTGGGCTTAAGCAATCCTACTGCCTCAGCCTTCCGAGTAGCTGGGACTACAGGCATGTGCCACCATGCCCGGCTAATTTTTTGTATATATATATTTTAGTTGTCCATATAATTTCTTTCTATTTTTAGTAGAGACGGGGTCTCACTCTTGCTCAGGCTGGTCTTGAACTCCTGACCTCGAGTGATCCACCCGCCTCGGCCTCCCAGAGTGCTAGGATTACAGGCGTGAGCCACCGCGCCCGGCCGGTATTTGCACTCTTGAAACAAGTATTACACTTGGTCAATAAGATCTGATTGCTAATATATCTCAAAGTCTTACCAGCATCATAATTAGCCTGCAGTTTCCTTTATGGTACTATCGTTGTTTAATTTTGTTTTCTGGTTATTCCAGTCTAATAAACAAATTGGGAAGCTTTCCATGTTTCCATGTGGAAGAATCTACGTAACATGGAATTGCTTAATCTTTGAAGGTTTGGTAATATTCACCTATAAAAAATGTTTCTGATGCTTTTTCAGGTATAGATATTTTATTACGTTTCAAAATTTTTCTATAAAAGTTTTGCAATTCTGTAAATTTTCATTTCTTGAGTTAACTTTGTAGGCTTAAACTTTCCTGAAAATAATCCATTTCATCTATGTTTTCTAAGTTATTAACCAAGTTTTATGCAAATTTTTTGTAAGACATTTCATATTTATAGCTATTTTCTTATTTCTAACATAATATCTTTTCTCTCTTTTTGATTATTATTGTCAAATATTTTCAAATTTATCATCATTTCTTTTAAGAGACCAGCTTTTCAGTTTTATTGATCAAGTCTGCTTCATTTGTGGTTTACTCCCTCATCATTTACTACTTCTATCTTTATTAAATTCTTTAGTACATTTTTGTTGGGGTTATTTTGATTTTTTTTATAACTTTAATCTTTTTACTCTTCATGAAATTATTTATATATATTTTTATTTTCTAAATAGCTGCATTACAGGAATAAACATGCCTCTAAAACCTTCTTTGTATCTAATTAAACAAAAAGTGTCAGGCATTGCTGATTAGCTTCAGATCAACTTTTTGTCAGAGAATCATACACACACCGTCGCCTCCCCCTACACGATATTGAAGAGTTACCAAGACACAGAAAACTTGTGAACCAAGATACTGAAGACAATGAAAGCCCAGAGAGGTGAGCTCAGAATTTGGTCTTGTCTCTTCCCCTGAGGTGTTCTGTTCTGTATTTAAAAGCTGTAGGTGATAGGCTGGGAAGTACATCACAGTTGACAACAGCGGCATCATAGGATTTGAAGAACGAAATTGTGGCTTAGTTTCTATAAAAGTGGAGGGGCCTTGAGGCTTTTAGTGGAGACCCTGAGAGATTGAGCTCTAAACAGAAGAGCAAACCCGAAATAGACCATCCCACCTAGAGGCAGAAACTCAGTATAGAATAAACTTAATCCCTGGGATTAAGTGTCTAAAATGCCTGCTGGAAAGAAAAAAATAAATGAATTCTCTCTGGAAGAAAATATCATCCTTTAGATTCTTAAATTATCTCTACAGCTTTTCATATGTTATGTCCTTAACTTGATTAAAAAAGTAGATTTGTGATAGATAAATGATTGACAACAAATAGAAAAAAGTAATTGTGGAAATGGACCCGTAAAAAATCTAGATAACCAAGTTATTAGGCATAATATTTTCAAAAAATAAATGAGATTGAATGTTTTGGCCCAGATTTGGAAACATCCAAAAGAATAAAATGAATTTGAGATCTGAAAATATAACTGAAATTAAGATAGATTTCGTAGTAGATTAAATATAGAGAGAAAAATAAACTGAAATTAGGTTAGAGTAAAATACGCATACGGAGGCACAGAGAAACAAAAGAATGGCGAACACTGAAAAAAGCATAAGATATAAGAAAAGGCTTGAGAGACACGTAACTGGAATTTTAGAAAAAGAGGTGAGAGAAAATGGGAAGACGCTGTAGTTAATGCTAATGGCTGAGAATTTTCCAAAGCTGCTGAAACACATCCAACCAGATTCAAGAATCATTACAAACCTCAAGCAGGATAAATACAAAAAAATCCATCCTTGCTACATCATCATTAAATAACTGAAAAACGAAGACAAAGAAAAAAATTCTTAGAAGCAGCCAGAGAAAAAGTGATGATAATTTAAAGGAGCAATAATAAATAACCAGTTAATTCTACCAGGTAAAGTTAATTCCCCCGAGAAACATATGAAAAGATAGCATGCATCCTCAATAACAATTTCTTGAGGCTAATTCTGATTAATATTTTGCTTTGATATCTGGAACTTTGACTAAAAACTGCCAGACATCTCAGTGATAAAATTCAAAATCACCATTTTTTATGTCAGTACATTTACTTGACATCATGTGCTTGAAAAGTCCAAGACTCTTTCAAAGAGATCTCCCTTTATCTTATCATATGTAAATCATTTCTATTGCATGCCTAATCACCTTTGTTTCTATCACTTTAGACAGGGACAGGAGCCACCTCTTATCTACAAGACTAGAGCTTCCTAACTGGTCCTGGCCTTTCTTCCTATCCCTCTACACTAAATTTCCTTATACAGCTGACAGAGCAATCATTAAAAAGTATTAGTAGGATCACGTCACTTCTCTGCTTAAAACACCCTAATGGTTCAAATTGACACCATCACAGTCTACAAGGATGACGTGACCTGACCCTGCCTGTCGTGTTGGTCTCTCTCCTCCCACACTTCATCTCCTTGCTCTGATCCAGCTGTGCTGGCTTTCCCAGCTGTTGCCTCGGAACCTTTGGACTTTGGTTCCCTCTTTCAGGAACTCTCTGTACTCTAATTCTTGCCTTTATTCCTGATTCTGCTTCAATAGCATTGCATCAGGGAGATGTGAGAGTATGTCCCTTCTTACTACCCACTGTCACTCTCCATCTCCTTTCTCTGTTTTTCTCATAACGTTATTTTAATTGACATACTATGTACTTTTTGCTTATTTTATTATTGACTATTTTCCACTAACATGTAAACTTCACAAGTACAAAAATTTTTTTCTTAGTTACTGGTATATATTCAGTTCTTAATATAGTGGTATCTCATTAAATATTTATTGAATGAATGAATCAATTCATTAAAGAGTTCTAATAAACGAGTGCCATGCATTATTCTGCCTTTATGCAAAGGATGTAAAGATGAGCATGCATGGTCCTTATGTTCAATAAATCTATAGAATAATAGGAAGAAACACACAAACTAGTAATCAATAGTTACTTGATTGATAGTAATCAATGTGATAACTATAATAAAGAGACAAAACCTGTATAACAATGATGTAAAGTTTTTTGTTTGTTTGTTTCTTTTGTTTGGGTAGAAAAGAAATTGATTACTTTCTGGTTAATAATTACCTTAAATACTTGTATTTAGACAACCACTTTTTGTTATGTTTAATAAATAGAGAATTAAAGGCTGTAGTTCTTAAAATATAAATTGTGTCTAGGTCTTTAAAATATATAGTTCTAAAATTTTTCTAATTAATGTAGCCTTTCCTACTATATTTTCATTTTCATTATCACCATGAGTGAAGCTATCATAATCGTATAAATCACTGTCATCTACAAAACATAACCATAACCTTAAAAACCCCTTACCACCTTCAGATTTTACTCAAATGTCACTTTTTTGAGGCCTTCTCTGGCCATCCTCTTTCAATTTCCAGTATCTGTTGTATGCTTTAATTTTCTAGTTGTCACAGAAACACCTCATGTGCTATACATTTTGCTTTATTTTATTGTCTTGCCCATTTCCAGGCTCATGAAACTAGAATATAAACTCCATGAGAGTATATTTTCTGTCTGTGACCTACTATACCCCAGGACATATCCTAATGCTTGACACATACATATATTACTGTGTCATGCAAAGTAGCTGCTCAATTAAATATTTGTTGAAGGACCGATCACATTTTTTCCCCTCCAGGATGGAATATTAGTATTTTATCCAGAGTATGAGAAAAAGCTGACAAAGAAATGGATACATTGTAATATGCAACCACAGACTGTGTTGATCCATAAATCCATTAAGTACATATTTTTGCATGAGTCTCAAATATGAATTTGTGACTATGTTCATGTGTCCACATTAGTAGTTGATAAAATATCACGAGTCTTCAGACTTATTAAAACAAATAATAAAGTCGATTTTCATTTTACAAAGAATATTCTATTTCATGAGAGAATTATTCATCACTAATTTAAAGGGCAAGTTTGTATAATGAATTTAAATAAAAATTTTATTTGTTTTTAGGTTTTTTTATATGTTACTTTTCAAAATGATATGTACCAACACTGGTTTCAGAATGATTTTTGGTTAGATTTAAAAGATCAATATCTCAATTTTATACACTTTTTAAATTCAAAAACTATAAAAATGAAACAAAGTGACTTTCTTATTCTAGAATAGAGGGAAAAAGAGTGCTCCTATAATGTCCAAGGTACCGTCATATATCACTTAACGAAACGGATACATTCTGAGAGATGCATCTTTGGGCAATTTTGTCTTTGTGCAAACATCAAGGAGTGAACCTACACAAACCTAGATGGTATGGCCTACTTCACATGTAGGCTACAAGGTATAGCCTGTTGCTCCTAGGCTACAAATATGTACAGCATGTTACTATACTGAATGCTGTAGGCAATTGTAACACAATGGTAAGTATTTATGTATCTAAACATAGAATAAGTACAGTAAAAATACAGTATTATATTTTTATGGGACCACTGTTGTATATGTGATCTGTCTTTGCCCAAAATACTGTTAGGCAACACATACTTGTACTATTCTCTGCTATGGGGGGGACATATATATATTTATATAGTGCACCTATATACATATATATATATATTTGAATAATCACAGTTCTTCAGAGAGCTTATACTATGATATAGAAATGATCTTAAATCATGTAACATTAACATGAAGCTCAATAAGTTTGATTAAATAAGTGGTTAAGCCCAGTTAAAGGACCACTGAAGATATTCCTTTCTGGAATTAACACTTCTAATATGACTGTGTCTCCATTTCTGTTTCTGACATAAATTAATAAGATTCTATTTGGTTAAAAAAAAGATTATCTCATTAGTGTCCCATCAAAAATAGCACCATTTGCCTCATTAATTTTAATGAGGTTGTTGTTGTTGTTGTTTTTCCATTGGTAGGTGTGGGTGTGTGATATATGTGTCAATGTGTTAGACTCGTATCTTCAAAGAATATGCTTTATATAGGCTAGATTTTTCTCTGAAGTTAAAGTTGCTTTAGAGTAAATTATTTCTAGAACATGGCAGCACTTGGTTAGTTAACCAGCTAATCTATCTTCTACTTTATTCTGAAAAAATAAAAAGTGTCAGAGATCAGTGCATTTCATGTCGTACACTCATAATTAAACAGTATTATCCAAATATTTTATATTATATGTAATACCTGCAAGATCTACTTCAAACCAAGATTCAAAGGAAAAGAACAGGTCTTCTTCTTGTGTCTATACTCCCAAGTGAACAAAAATCTCAAAATAATAAGGGGAATTGACTGAAGCTTTCACTATTCCTTCCCAAAGAGCAAGAAATTTTATTTTCTGGATGGCTAAAATATAATTTAATTATCAGACTGATTAAGTTTTCTGTTTTCTAATTATGAAAATTAACACAAGATTTTTAAGACATATTAATATATAAATTCTAATCAAATGCTGCAAATACCATCTGTATTTAAAGAGGACATTTCTTTTACATTTTAGCAATTATCTACATACATAATAGAGGCACTTGAACACATATACATTGATATATTTCAAGAGCAAATGTAATGTCTGTGGAGTTTTTAATCCACATCAAATTATTTTTGGCAAAAATGATATGAGAACTATTAGCATAACGAGGAGGAAAAGTTGTAAGAAAGTAGATGTTGAGCAGTCCTTAATCCAATCTCAACTTTTAAATGAGATCATATAAGCCTTAAGAGATAATATGTTCTCAAAAATAGTCACAGATGTAGATACACGTAGCCTAAAGCTGGAAGAAACTTTAATGGTCTGTTTTAGAGTTCTTAGGAAGGAAGGAATAGAAGCAGTGTTTCAAAAATAGGAAAGTGCACAAATACGGTACATAGATTAAGATGAGACTACAGAAGAAGAAGGAAAAGAGACAGTGTGAGAATGTTTATACCAGGAAAAATTTACAGCTTTCTTCAGATTAAATACTTTGGGTCTGAATGGAACCCTTTCTATGCTAAGAAGATTAAGCAGAGAGCATCCTATATGGAGCTCATACACAGACGTTACTACTCTTGCTTCTAGTCCCTCAGTAAAGAGTGGAGGAAAGAGATGAAAAATAACCAG
This sequence comes from Eulemur rufifrons, assembly GCF_041146395.1. Classification (NCBI taxonomy): domain Eukaryota; kingdom Metazoa; phylum Chordata; class Mammalia; order Primates; family Lemuridae; genus Eulemur; species Eulemur rufifrons. The sequence continues at coordinate 78,778,939 of NC_090983.1, forward strand.
AAGTCAGATATTTTTAAAAACCCACATCAGAAGAAAAATTATTTCAGGAACAGGAGAAAGTGTCACACATAACTACACTCTCAGGGAAAAAATTATGTAAAGTTGGATCTACTGAAACAAGAACACAAGAATAAACATGCAGGGTAAAAGCAAATATAATTTAGCAGAAATATAAAATGAGAGTGTGCAGAGATCAAAAGAAAAATTGAGTGTTACAATAAAAATTATTCCAGAAATTAAAACACATTAGGGTAAAGAAGTAGAATAGGTATAATGACAAAGTAATGCAAATACATAAAATAAAAAGGAACAATGAGACCAAAGTTCTTGAAGAAAATATTAGAGAGATTTAATCAAAATGGAAAACTGAATACAAGTACTAATCCTAGTCTCCTGCCACATTCTCCTCAAAGCAACAAAAAACAATACCTATATTAAGAATATTCCAGCGTGTTTTATTTTTTTCGAATTTCCACTGAGAAGAAGAAGAGTATGCTAAGATTCTTAGCTCATTCGATGGATGATATTTTCCAAACAACCACATGTATGAAATAGATCCCAAAAAAGTAATTTAATTTCCTAAAGATAGAAAATAGCAAAGAAAAAATGTATGTCCACCCATGGTTGTAAAACTAAGCATAACATAAAATCACAGAATATCAAACCCATCATTCATCTTTAAAAAATGTGAAAAGGTTATATTTTCCCATTAATGAATGGGACTGAGTTAAAAAATGATACCAACATATGCTATTCACAAGAGATAAAACTTAAAGAATAATGAGGTTGAAATCAAGGATGCAAATTTATACTAATAAAATGTTATAAGAACATGTACTAATAGCACTTTCAATATCAGTAAAACAAAAGCAATTATAGGAGTAAGCATTAAATAGTGGGCTAAATATTTCTATTTTTCACAAAAATAATTTTCCTCTTTCCTAGGGACATAGCTAGACCACATTTCCAAGCCTCCCTTGTAGGTATGTGTGGTTAATAAAATATGGACAGTTAACCCTCCACTTCCAGACCTGGTTCTTTGATGTTCTCCTGTACAGCCTTCATCCCCTTTCTTTATCCATTAGCTGAATGGAGAGGGCTCTGAGAAGCTACACGAAGGTGGAACCACAAGATGTAAGGAGACCAAGTCCCTAAATGACCATGTGGCTCCTTGCGTTACAGAGAACACACTCAATGAACTCAATGATCAAGAAATAAACTTTGTGTTAAAAGTTTAAAAGAATCTAAGATTCTTCTATTATGGTATGTATTGTTACCCTAGAAGTAGTCCATCTTGCTTACCCAAATACATTTTTAGGTAAGAAAATATAATAATGTCTCACATAGTTCAAAGTATATAAAGCAAAAATGATCAGAAATACAAGGATAAATTTTGAAAATCCTTATTACATTGACAAATAAAGTAGGAACAAGAATTTGAAGAACACAATGATATAAACACAATTATCTACACATATCATAACAAACAAAACAAGAATATTTGAAATATTTAAAAATATTAACCACAGATTAAGCCACAAACAAAAAATATATCCACCAAAGCCACATCTCTTAACTGAATTATGTTACAACTAGAAATTAAAAGCAAATAGGATAGCTGAAAAGAATCCATTCCCTTGGAAATAATAACATATAAAAAACTAGAAAGCATTCTTCTAAAGAATATTTGAGTTAAAAAGGACATTAAAACTAGAATTACTAACTCTTATAAACGAACAACATTAGATTACAAATCTTGTGGGGATGTGATCAAAATACAAACTAATAAGAAAATTTATTAATTGAGGTACATTCATCTATAAAAGATAATAGATATAAGAAAACAACAAAGGAGATGTAATATGCTCATCATTGATGCAACTAAAAAAGAAAATTGAAATAAAATGAAACAAAAATATTCAAAGATCTGACAGATGTAAATTTCCCTGAAATAGAAAGAAACGTACAAGTAGATAAGATGTAAATGTTCCAGGATAACTTGTCACGGAATTTAAATCCTAAGATATGTTCCTGTAGGATTACCAGACTTTATGGCTAAAGAAAAAAGTCCTATGGACCTCTAGGCAAAAATACGAAGTCACTTATTACAGCAAAAAAACAGACTGGCTTCAGACATCTTCATATCAGCATTTATGGTCAGAAAATAGTGGAGAAAGTCTAAGGGTCCTGGTAGAAATGAAGGCATTACCCAAGTGCTTTGTACCCGGGCAGGTTTACATTTACATACGAAGGCAACAAAAACACTTCTTCGGGCAATACGAGTCTCGTAATAAATTTGGTTCCCACCAATCAAAACAGTTCAAAGAAAATATTTTCAAGTGAGAAAGTTGTCATATAAAAGGAGAGACATCCTTAAGCTAAAACTCACTGGGAATTAGAGCTATAGAAGAAAATGTAATTATTGTAAACCTGACAATAGAAAATAAAACAAATAAATCTATAGGTAGTTTATGACAATGTGGGAAGAAGGGTAAAAATTGCTCATATTTCATAAAAGGGATCAATTTTGCTTAAGTTGATCAAGCAAGTATTAAAATTTATAAGGATAACTATAAGAATAACAAATTCCTATAAAGGGGGAAATCAAATCACAAAATGATAATAAAACTTGATTAAGGCCATAATGCAAGACAAATAAACAAAAAGCAAAGAAAACTTGCTCATAGGCATTCATTTATTTGTTTTGCTTTAAGGGTGTATACCTTATAACACCAAACTTACTAAATGTACTTCCTAAAATGCACTCTCCCATCACACATTAAATTGGTATAAAATTCATTGAAAGAATTTATTTGTATTGCCAGCTATTTGGCTAAGGTTAACTCTGTAATTCTAAAATTTACCTTTATTTTCCAGAAATTATCTTCATACTTTAGAATCATTTGTAAAGAGAGAAAAATCTAGCCTACGATTGTTTTCACATAGAAATTTTACATTTTGATAATATGGGTTTCATCTCAGGTAAATTTTAGGAAACTTCATAGTGTGTATCCCAACAGAATCTGTCTCTATTTTAAGGTGTAAGTTCTTACCACCACCTAATAATAATTTTCATTTTAATTTGAAGAGCATGCCTGTGATTCCTGTTATTTACTTTTTCTTATTTTATAAGCTAAATTCAATGCACCAATTTTCATTAACATTGTTGCCCAATGAGGCACGCATGTTACTTTGGTCACTGTGTGCCAGAGCTTCTCCAAGAACTAACCCCAGCTTGTGCCGGGCATGTGATAGGAACTCATAAGTATTTGCTGACAAATGAATAAATCAATCATGACTTCATCGTTTACACCTTACGTAAGCTGAACAAAGACTGTTTAAATGAAATATTAATAAACTACTACACACCTAATGGAAACCACATATAGTTTCAGATATTTACTTTAAAATTAGACGTGTACCATGTTTTCAGTGATATACATGTTCCTGAAAATAATACAAATTTTTCTGTTAGATTCAATGATACACACTGAAATTTTCAGTCTATAATTTGATACCATCTCTTTCCATAAATATATTCATTGATATTCTACACATATATTTGGTCTCTATCAATTTTACTTCCTCAATAAAAATATCTTTCTTAAAATGTTTCACCTTCCAGATTTTTATAATTCTGTCAGTGCCACCAACATCCTTTTTATCAATTCTTGTTCTACAACTCTATTGATTTTATTTTTTCCATTTCTTTCACCCATAGTGTATGATCATTTATGTTTCTGTTGTCAGAATGTTCAGAGTCATCAGTATATTCCACCCCCCATTTAATGATGCCAAGATTTGCTACCATGTTGACTCTGGACTCCCCTTCCTTTTAATACCTGACCATTTAATAACTTTAAAATCATAACATCATCATGTTTCTCAGCAACTACAAAACCATACAAAAAGTAACATTATAAGGATTTTCAATATAAATTGGAGAAATTTCAATATACTCTCACTTGAATAAGCCTTGAGTAATATAGTTCCCTTCCAAAAAAAAAAAAAAAAAAAAAAAAACCTCTTATATCCCAGTTCTATTTATATGACCCTTATTATGTAGCTCCCCAGTGAGTCTTGTATGGGTAGTTATCTTTCTGTTAAAAAATTTAAGTGCCATTTGTATCGGCTTTATGTACTCATAGTAGAACTCCACAATAAAAGGGGGTGTTTTATAGGACAATTACTTTATAAAATTTGATCAAAATTCTATTTGAAGTTACACACACAGATACACTCACACATGCATGTGTGTGTGCACAAACATGCTTCCGTTGACATTTTCTGAAACTCCTGTTTTCTTTTTCTGATCTGTTTAATACTTCGCTCATAAACTTCTCCCATTTCTGAATCTACCTTCCATATCATTAATGCACTATGAAATTTTTCAAAGCAGTTTCAGAAATGTGTTATATTTTATTTTGAATGGCTTTCTTTCTGTTTCTTGTTTGCTCCTTAATAACAACATATATATTTGCAAGTAGTAACTATTATCTGCTTCTTTGTAATCATCACAAATCTATCTCTGAGTTAATAAGTAAAATAGAGTTAACATAGTTTGAAAATCAGAAGAAATTTACACTAAGTCCCATGAAAGTGAAGCATGTGAACTGGAAGTGGTAAACAGTAAATAATCCTCAGAGCTTCAAGGAAGATTGACATTGGCAAGAGACATAATGAGAGACAATAGTATGCCCAGGTCTCCAAATTGACACAAGATAAGAAATCAAAGTCTTATTGGTTTCAAGGCTAAAAAATAATTTTAAAAAATCATAATTTTGGTGGGAAAATTGGTTTGAAAAGGATAAAAAACACATTTATTTACTTTAGAATATACCATATCTACTTCAGTTATCAAAATCTCTTCATTTCAGTCAACTCAATTTAAAATTAATTTATGGATGTCTTTGTTTCCACATAGCTATACCTGAATAGGTTAGCATCTAGCTAATTAATTTTTAAGGTTTTTTTGACTCCTTTCAAATCTTTAAGAAAATAGTTTTGATATTATAATTATGTTAACAAAACTAGATAACTTTATGATACATTCTTCTACAAGATAAAAAGTGAAGGCTATCCTCCAGAAATCTCTCCTGGCCAGGTAGACAGCTAAAGGATAGGTGTAAACGATATTTTCATTGAGGTCCCAAAGTGGCCTTTAATTAAGAAAAACAATCAACTGATGTTTCTCTATTTGATGCCAGAAAGCTCTGTGCAGTGTTTCTGGGGTTTTTCCTTCAATCAGCCCAACATGAGGCTCTTCCTCAAGCTGTGATTTTGTAAATCTTTTTTTAGTGCTTATTGGGACATCCTGTGAATTGTGGTCTCTTCATATCTGCATCATGGGGAAATGCACGCAGACCAGAAAGGATCAGACAATTTCACATCTCAAAATAGCCCCCACCCACCCCCCTTCCAAGTTAGAAAATAAAATTAGCTGTGACTTTTTATCCTGGGGAACCACATATTTTAGAAACATCAGAGTTTTCAAGTTCTTTAGAGGGGTAATTCTTTTGTTTTCTCTGTCACTAATAAGCCATTTCCTTTTGTGAACTCAAAAGAAGCTAAATCTTCACTAGTACCTTAGCTGTTTTCTATTTTTCCAACTTTAGTCTGATCTGTAATAAAACAACAGAATTATCTGTGCCTCTCTCCTCTCTCTCTCTCTCTCTCTCTCTCTCTTTAATTCTACATGGCCGGACTAATAAGTCAGTCCTTTTGTTGGGGTCTATTAAACTTATCTTGCATTTTTATATCATTGTAATAATATTATATGGCAGGCAAAAATATAATGATAAATGATAATTTGCCAAAAAGATTAAAAAAACACTGAGGTGTTACCTATCAAAAGTTCTCCTTCTGTCTGTGATGCAGCACAGATTGTGATCGTGACAGTAAATCTGGTGCTATTGTTAATGCCATGGCACTTGGGTTTTTGGCTTGCTTTAGTCCAATCTGTGACATGCTTGTGAATATCTTTCTTCTGTTCTGTCTGTATGGCATATGGATTTCTGGGATACAACGTCAGACCTATCCACATAACAAGTGTTCAGAGCACCTTATCATTTTAAAAAGCCAATTACTCAAAAAGACAAATGTGAAATGTTTCACATTTAATGATGAGCAAATCTGCAAAACAAATGCAATTTTGCTCGTTCTAAAAAGTTTAGTTTAACTGTAAATATTGCAATGGAGTCTTGCATGACACACACCACCGATAGGAAAAAGCTCATTTCATACATATTGTATATCATCACTGTCAATTACATCTGCACAGGATTTAAAACGAGGGTGGTATAAGTAATTAGAAATAAAGCAAATAGAATATTCTAAACTACAAGCCTCTGAAATCACTGTAAAAATGTCACTGCTAACATTGAACAGTCTAAAAAAATATTTTGAAAGTCTCACCCAAAAAACTGAAAACTGCATATGTCTACAGAGGTAAAGGTCACTCATGAAACACTCAACAACAAAAAATACCAATTCATTTTTTAGAAATATTTGTCAATATGTAAAGAATGTTTTGTACATAAGTTCTCAGTTACTGTTGAATCAGTGGCTGTATGTAATAGTCCCACATGGAATGATGTCCTTTCAAATACTTTAAAACAAAGGTTTGGTGAAAGATTTTATGGGGACATCTTGAGCTGGGATTTTATGCATGGGATATGCAACTAACAAAATACAATAACATTGGTTTTGCAACTGATTAATATATTTAAACTTTTACATATATTTATGATAGAGACAATAACAAATTCATAAGTATACATCCCTACTTCTGTTTACCTTACTCTACCTAAGCAAAACAAAGACAAAACCAAAAAAAAGGAAAATCAACCCTGCTCTTCAGCATCTCCCATGTAGGTTATGTAAATACAGTTGTCACATTTAAATATCTTTACTTTTTTTTTTTTTAATCTAGACATTCTCTAAACCTTCTTTTAAACTGTGAACACTGGTAACAGAATATTATATGACATGAGAAATGGGATGCACCTGGCACTGGTAATTTTAGAAGAAACTAATCTTGATATTTATAACATCATTTAGCAAGTGAAACGGTTTTACCAGGCTTGGAATGTTGAGATATGAAAAAGTTCACTCAGTTCTTGGACTTTCATTCTACGCTGAAATGTAGTAAAAAATCAGAAAGTCTCCAATCAGCTGTTGCAAAGCACACACAGAAAAGTCTACTCGACTCCTCCACTAGTAATTGACACTAAACAATAATACCTTGCAATTTTCTCTATTGTATTTCACGCTATTTGTTATCCAGCATAACACATAAATAAGAGCTGGACTCCAGTCCAAACACTAAAGGCAGGAAGAAAGTACACTCAATCATGTTTTCTAAAGGCATTTACTGAAAATAAGGGCTTTACTTAGTATTTATTTTCATATCTATTGTGGGTTCATTTCAATTGCTTGCATGTGTATCTTGCTGTGAAGTGAACTGATATGATGATGTGAACGGCACTTGACTTTTTATATGATAGCTAATAATTCACCAGGTGATATCAGGGCACTTAACTACAATTTTAAAAAGTGATGTTATGGGCTGCCTCAAAACTTTGGTGGAAAGATACGGGATCTAGATAAACAAATAAGTAGATAACTAATTATTCCTTTTTACTTCTTTACAGTAAATAGATTTTACGCTATTTACAAATAAAATAATTTGAAGTGCAAACTCCTGGAGAGCCACATCTAAATTTTCCATCCTTCACTTTCAACAAAATGATTGTATTCTTTCCTTTTGCTGAATCTAAACACCTTACAATGTAATCAAATATGTAACCTACTCAAATTTCTATAGTAATATTTAACTTCTAAGAGCTCACAGAAGCACCTGGTGATATGAACTAGATCTGAGTGTGCGTCAGTATGACTTTGAAGGTCTGAACAGATCACCCTTACCTAGAGTCAAGTTGCAACAGCTATCTGTTGACTAATCCATTGCTTATTTCTATAACTCCAGTGGTTCATAATTACATGTTGAAATCACATTTTGAAGCTGGAAGGAGACTTAAATGTCATCTTTCCAACATCCGTATTTGACAGAGGAAAACATTTAGACCCAGAAGACTGGAGAGGGTTTCCACAGGGCACATTCCTAGAAAAGCCCCAGACAGATCTGGAGTCAGATGGTCTGGGTTGGACTTTTGGTTGCCTAACTTACTCTGTGAGCTACTCTAGGAAGTCTCTTAACCTTTTTAAGAGGCAATTTTCCCAGCTGTAAAAATCTGGTGGCACCTATTTCACAGAGATATTATGAACGAGATAATACATGGGAAAACCCTGTAAACCATAATGTTCTTCACAAATATACTACAGGGCCTTTCTCCAACTCACCAGTAACTTAGTTCCTAGTTCCTTTATTATTATTGTTGTTATTATTTTGCCTTGCTTATCTTACAGGATATAAACCATTAAACAGCAAAGGAAACATCAGGGAATAAAATTCCAGCTTTTATAGATAGAAGTAAAGCTGCCAAGAAGGGCATTTTCTTTCCTCTCAGTGTACTTTGAAACTATCTGAAATGGTTTACTCACAGCTTGTACCCATCTTCTTAAAAAAAAAAAAAAAAAAGTCTAAAAGGAAGGAAAAAGAGCAATAATGGTATAAGGAATAATTACAACAGCTGCAAGCCTCCATATTCAGCCTCCACACAATATTATTATGTGAAATGCTATCTGGGCATTACCTGAGTCCATAAAGTGTCAGGTGGCCATTTGGCAAGAGAAAAAGAAAGGAATCAGATCAACATTTTATAAGTGGTTTGCATTTTTTTTTTTTGCACCTGTTATTCTACAATTTCTTTCAGTTATATTTCAAAACACCACAGTTGGGATCTCCTTGCCAACCTGAGATGGCATAAGCCTGGATAACAGAACAAAATGTGAGAAGGTCCTTCTGTCTTTAACGCCTGTTCACCAGTGAATCAGCCTCCAATTAATCTGTTTCTTCAGTAGGAGTTTAATAAAAGTCAAGCACACACATGTTCAGGCTTGTTTAGTATTGAAGCTGTGTTAACATTATCTGTCTAGCCAGGTCAAAAATCCTGTATAATTAAATGCCAGAAACCATTTCAAAAAATTAAGGATTTTTCCATTTTATTATAAGCAATTGATTATCTGAGATAGGGAAGTTTAAACCTAAAATGGAAGTGAAATGAGAGGTTTGCTTCTCATTAAATGTTGCAAGGGGGGAAAAGTTTGTTTCATGGCCAAACTGCACATAAAACTCAATATATTAGATTTGTTATTTTCTATTTGTTTATGAACCAGAAAATTCAGGATCGTTCAGCAACTCTTATTTCCATTCCACTGTGTGGGTGATAATCAGAGTTGGTCATTTACATTCAATCATATATAGCATTATGCTTGGAGGAAGCTCTTAACCCAGTCATCTGTGCCTATGAACTGAGTGTGCCTCAGTGTTTTCTGGAGGAAATCAACAATGCTGCAGATGGAAATTCAGGTTGGATGCATTTATGACAAGCAGAGTTAGCAACTACAAAATCTCAGAACAGAAAGCTTCCCAAACCCCAGCTAGGCTGCTTAGTTTAAGCAATGGTAGAGGCAACAAAATCTCAGGAAAGTCTATTTCTCTTAGAGTTAATGGTAAATGACATTTAGCCCATAACTGAGGTGGTACATTAGCTTTGCATAAATCACAAAACAGAATCGCCTTAACCAGTATGTCTCGAGTCCACCTTGGAGTCTAACTGCTCAGGCTGAGGAGTATGAAATCTGATTCTTTCTCTTATGTTTGCCATGTGGGAGGATGAAATAAAGATGACTCATATTTACAGGATTTTCCATACAATTGTGAAACTTTTTAAAGGCAGATTATTTAAGAGATCACCATTCCAGGCAGAAAGCAGACATTTCGAGGCATAAAGAAGTTAATAATGACAATCTACACTCAGGTTACAGACTTCAACTAGTTACTCAGAAAAAAAATAACTTATTGCTTTCTTTTTTTGTGGAGAATTTTTAAAACCAATCAATTGAAGATATGAATCTATTTGTAAACATTTCAAATAATTGCAGAGGAATACTGTAAATATTCCAAATGAAGGTGAAGCATTGTGAGACAGACCTACTTGTTAGGGAAATTTCAAATCAGTGGAATTATGACAATGGTGACATCCCGCACCATACCAGGTATAATGCACTGTAAATCCCAGTTTTAGATTTTGTAGCAGTCTTAATTTTATCATAACTTACTATCTCTGAAAAAAAATGAAGCAAAAATGAAAAGACTGCAAGTAAAAAATTCTAGGGTCATATAATATTTCTTCTTCATTTTTTTTGCCAGTAGTCAATACATGTAGTTATAAGATCCACGTATCTATAACATATTAGTGGCTTTCATAGCAGTATCTCTAAAACATCAACTTTATCTTGTGTTCATTCAGAATGTGTGGGATTTAGCAAATTTTAATAAGCAATTTAAAAAATTTTATTCAAAATGCTCTACCCAGGAAAAATGACCAAAAACCTAAGTACTATTTATAAATTCATAATATAAAACTAAAGTTGAAAATACATATTTACTTATCATATGTATTATTATTGTCCATATTCATCTTTATCATCATTCTTATGTATCCTTATTGGCCGCATAAATCAGTGATCTTCACAACTACCCCATTTACCATGATGGAATAATTGTCCAAACTATGTTTAGCGATTTGTGTCATCTGACCCCCAGTTGTAGTCTCTTGCTAAGAGTCTTTATCTACTTCCCTGTACATATAGGTTGTACTTGAGCTGGCAAAAAGGAGTCTAGGCCTTTTACTCTTTGCATCACTGAAAAATTAAAAAAAAATAACATAGAATACAAGAACCCTATTTTGAAGGAAGTATCAAGATTTTAGAAATTCTCCCTCTTCCTCCAACTCTAACTTGGGGTCAGTCATTAAGTTTCACTACATCTCATTGTCTTTATTGTCAAACGTGAGAAATCTTAAGGTGATTCATGTAAATACTCTTTACAAACTTCAAAGAGTTACATACATGAAATTGCCGTAATCGCAAGTGTTAACGTGGGTCAGTGTGCTCCTGGGATACCGGGCACTAAGATGCCACATCTTCGTCACTGAATCTGCTCTAAACGCTTGGGCCTTGGTGCACATCTAGCAGAGCAGCAAATCTCCCAAAAGATGGTTGTATTCCAGGATATTTTTCTTCAGGAGGAAGGTCACGGAACCATTCAGGAAGCTGGAGATGCCAGTTTTGATTAAAAAGAAAATGACCTAAGTACCTTTTTCTTTAGAATCTTTACATGGGGATTACTTTAAAAAATATTAGGCTGCTTTTTATTGAATCAGACTCTTTACTTGGTCTGTCATAGAATCGTTAAATGATATGTTACAGTCACTGGGGACCACTTGAAGGGAACCTCGCTGCTTGTGCAAACCCTTAACTGGTGCTGCTGTGTTCCTGACTCAAGCTGGCCAGCAGTTTGTACTCCTTGGTATGGTATTGAAAATGTAGTTATGGCCCAGAGAAGAGCCTGCAGTTTGGTTCATGAGCTTCTGATGCTATTTCTGATAATGTTTTTAGCCTGCTAAAACGGGAGAGTTTTCTGGAAACACAGAAACGATGATAATATAAATGTTTAGGTTCATTTTGTTGCCTCCAAACATTGCTGAGTAAAATAGATTCTGCAAAACAGAAACTGAATATGAAGCATCATTTCACCTCATTTTTGATGAGACCATCAATGAAGCATCTTTGATTTATGATAAGATTTTAAAGGACAAAATTTCTCAGAAGCTGACACTGTGTAAGGTATAGCGATGAAGACCAGTAGTTCCACATCAATTAATGGGATATGAATGAAGTACTTGTATTTCCTGGTACCTGAGTTCTGGTTCTGATTTTGACTAGCACCGTCTTCATCTACCTATACACCCCACTAGGTACCATGCACGCCAGGACTAATTCACCTTGTCTCTGCTTGCTAAAACTATCAACAGTAACTCATAGCTCTTAGATAAAAGCGGAACACATTTAATGCAGCTGATAGGGACCTGCGCTGCCTGATTTCTGCCTATCTTACTGGTGTTATGCCTCACCACACTGTCTTCTTTATTTCATTCTCTTCAGATCTCTTCTGGTTCCTCAAACATGCCATGGTTTCTCCTGCCACAGGGCTTTTGAACCAGATGCTCTTTCTACCTGTGATCCTCTCAGACTCTCTTCACTCATATACACCTGCACGTTCTTCTGTTCCTAATTTAAAGATCTCTTCTTTAGGAAAGCCTTCCCTGGCCCTCCAGACTAGATATTGGGGAAGACGGTCTTTAACATTAATTATGCCCTTTGCCTTTTATATAGCAAGAAATCTGTAGGTAACTACTGGTGTGTTCCCATTGTATTTTGTACTTTCTTGAACAGCTTTCTGAAAATTTGTGACTATTTAATTATTTGCTTAATTTCTTCTTTCAATTTAGACCACAAACACCAGGAAGTCAGGAACTACTGAATTCTTAGTTCTAGGTGAGTGTTAAGAGGGGCTCAAAAATATCTATTAACTGAGTGATCATTCATCTCACTCGAAATCTCTTTCACCTCTTTGCTTGTTGAATACCTACTCAATAGTTCTTCAAGGTCAAGCCAAAATGCCTTTTCCTCCCTGGAGTCTGATTTAATACCTCTTTGATATTCTTATAGAGTAATGAGAGTTTTTATCTGCTTTAATGTAAACAACTATGCATTTTTAAAATTATTGTATTCTTCATATCATATGCTCTATGTGCTTTGAGTTTTTATTTATTATTTATGTCTGGTTTTGTTGCTAACCTATGTTGGTAGATGATCCAGAAAGACAGTGTCTTTCGGGCAAAGCATAGCAATCTTTCTTGCTCTTGATCCCTCTCTGCCTTCTTCCCTCTACCCTCTCTGGATGGTATTATTTGACTACTTTCAAAATTTTTTCTTGAGGATATGATACAGGCTGGAGTCCTGGAATCTTTTATCTTCTCGTTGTCAAAATGTGTAGCAAGGAAATCTGCTGATCAATACGCTGTATCATTGCTCTCGGAAAATACATTTTATCACATGACCTGGGACGCCTCTAGTATCCTTAGCTGTAAGTATAATAAGCATTTCAAAATGGGAAGTAAAACTCACACTGAACTGTACTGGATTTTTCTTGTACTTCATCGTCAGTCCTCAATTAGGATGAGAAAAGATGCCTACTCCTGAAACATGGCTTCTATTGCCTGGGAAACTCCTTTCATATTTTCATTGCTGCTGTTTTCAGTAGGTAAAAGACATTACTAGTCGTTAAAGTTACCATTTGGAATATGGGGGAATGAATGACTTTATCACTGTTGAAAGTGCCATCTGGGTTGGTAACTCACAGAAGGTATAAGGCATCTATAATATACAGTCTAGGTCCCTCGAGAACCATGCTTATGCTGTGAACAATTATTCTGGCCATGGCCTTATTACTTTTTCATAAGTCCACAATTGCACTGTAGGATCTGTGTTTTGCAGTCTTTTTATTTTTTTAAACTTTCCAACAAGGAAGAGAGTCACTTGTGTTCTTGTCTTTACTGTCACTAGCTCTTGAGTCACCTTGGACATCTCCCCAAGCTTCGCAGACCTAGCATATTTATGGTTGCTTTCATCTCTAAGAGTCTATTAGTTTATGCAGCATGGTAATGAGGTTGTAGCTTAAAGTTGTAGGGAAGTTAAGTGTCGCATTGGATAAGCAAAGAAGTCCATTTGAAAAGCTCTAATTAAGTTGTCATTGTATGTATTGTGTGCTTATTTAGTGATCACTGTGTATATGCATCAACAATTAATAGCCTCGGTTTGGAAAAGGGTGGAGTTTTCAGAAAAACACTTGTTAATTTTTGCTGTCTTTCTAAACCACAGAAGCAGGTTGGACATGACCCTGTTGGGTTCCACCCTCCAGCTCATAAGAATGCCAGTGCTGGCAAAGGTTACTGAGAAGTAATGCTTGCAAAGTGGACATATTCAGTGGATTGCTCTTCCTACAGTCAGACTGGCTTCACGGAAATAGCAATTTGAAGTGTTTCTTTCCGTTTCAATTACATTCTAACTGGGAAGATAGTCCTGTGAAAGACACCTCCCTCTATGGCCTTCTTCCAAATTTCACTTTGTATTTCCTAAGTACCAATTAAGTAATAACATAAGATTTCTTGTAAATTATCTGGAGAGTGTTTCCAAAAGATAAATTACGGATAGACTGCATTCTTCTTAGTAATAATAATGATGCCCATCTAGTGGATAAATCATTATTGGTGATATAAGTCCTAGCTCTTAATGCATAAAATGCAATATTGAAAATGTCAGCCCCTAGGGTATAAAATTGATAATAATCTAAATCTTATAATCTAGGCAAAGGAGACAGGAGGCTAGCTTTGTCTGTCTAGATTTTTTTGTCTGTCTAGGTCCAACTTTTTCTTTTTTTTAATTTCACAAATCCCAAGCTGAAAACCAGACCAGAGACCTTCAGAATGAAAGATATTTTAAATAATCTTTTTGGAAGAAAGTAATTTATTTTATAAAAGAGGGAAAAAGCTAAGATGTGTCTGGGGAACAAAATCCCCCTGCTCCTCCTCCTCCTCTTCTTCCTCTCCCTCCTCCCCCTCTTCCTTTTCCTCCTCCTCTTGTTCTTCTATATATACATTTAACATATTCTATATATTTTTAAGCCTATGATTTTTTAGAACATTTATCTATCAAGATTTCTGTCCTGAGACACGCCTCTGCAATGAATTAGTTTGACAAAAAGACATTTTCTCACTGATTACTGAACAATTCTCTCCAAAGATAATGACTTTTGTTGAAAATTAGACCGGTCACCCAGAGGTCAAAATCATATCAAGGAGACACATGTGCTGTATGGAATTTTTCTTATATTCCCCCAAAACCAAATCAACAAAAACTGTCAGCACATTCATTAGTTTTCTATTTGTTTCTTTAATACCTCACCCATCTCTACTTCACTTGCCGATTTCATAGCATTAACTCAAGCTGATGAAACAATCACACTCATCCAAAGCTACTCAAAATAAATCTCATTTGTCTTCCATAGGTACAGTAAGTGTGTTACTGTGAGCTATGGATCTGCATTGTGGAGACACACTCGTTACTCAAACACACATTTCTAAATGCGTGCCACATAATATAGGTGGGATTTCACACTCAGTGTATAGTGTTTTAAATCTACTACAACAATATATTTGTTTACTATATATGCAATAGATAATAATTCTTCCAGAAGATATAATTTCGATTTAAATTTTTGAATATAAAGTTTGATGATGTGGATCAAATGACAAAAGACTTGGCAGGATAGTAACTTTTTTTTTTCAAAATGTTTTCTATTTCTATCATATACTTATTTAAATTTAAAATTTCTTTGGAATTATTGTAAAATGACAGCTACATATAAAAATCCATGTCAACTCAGAGAATAAAAGTAGTTAAGTATTTGGAAAGTATAATGGTGACTGTATTTTTCCTGCATGTTCTCACAAGAGCTGCAAAACGTAATGGATGGGAGTTACTTTGGAAACTGACCACTCAGAGCACAATAAGTTTCTGTGGGGCCCCGTTACCTAATTCATTCCTGTCACCTTTTTTTTTTCAAAGCCAATGGACCTCTATTTCCCCGCCAGGAATCTCTTGGATAGCCTGTGCGTTAGTTTCTAATAATACGTTCTTGTTTGTGACCTGAAGTATCACAAGAATAACCTTTCCCAGGTTCCAGTGACAACATGATAAATGTCTTGAATCTCTAGTAATTATTTTTGAAATGTGAATTAAGGCAATGTTTGCTCATGATTTCCCTTAAAAAGAAAGAGGAAATATACAATTTCAGTTTACTGTTGTGCTGGAAAAACCCTTGGGTCTTCTTCTTTGGCTGTTCCAAATCTTCTTTCTCAGGGAAAGGGGTATCCTGCCCTGAAAGTGATGCTGAGAAGGAAATTCTGTAACCTCTGACAGCCACGTAGTCAAGGGTGGTTCAGGGCCATGCAATTGTGCTCACAAGGTGGCAGGAAAGGGGACTAGTTGTAGTGTATCATTTTCTTTTGTAACTTTATAATTAGGAGTCAATTGAGTTAAGTGCTTGCTTAATAACTGGCCTCCAGACTGAAGGCAGGCTCCCCAAAACTAAGAAAATAAAAACTTGTATTGTGCAGCATAGCATGCTTTAGAACAGGGTAGAAATCAGATCTCGCCTCACATAATGGCCTAAGTGTTTCTCTGTGGTTGCATCTAACAAAGGTATCACATAGGCATGAATCAACGAGGGTAACATACTTCACTACAGTTAATTATCCTGATTTATCCCAAGAAACTAGGTTTTATTCTGTAATCTGTGAAGAAATCTGCTGTTCCAGCCTTAAATCCTTTCCTCAGCCAGGTGATTATCAACTACATTTTTGTACAGGAGGGAATTAATGCCACATACTGCCTAAGCAGCTTTGAAGGAAAAAGGCCTGGACCTGTAATAACTTTTGTGCAGGGTATTGATTCAGAGAGCGCGAGGGAGCCCACAGTCACACGGTTTCCGGGGGCTTTCTATGCCCTTCTTTACCTTTTATATTCTACCGCACTTCCACCTCCACTGTGAACTCTCACATTAACTCTCCACAGGAGACCCCAGGTAACTCTGCGCTGGTGTTACCACAGGCTGAGTAAAACCCTAGGTAAAAAGCTGGCCCCACAATGAAATCTGATTTTCAAGCCAGCAACAATCAATACGGCTTTAAAATTTGATAACAAGGAACTTTGGCAGAAAATAATCAGAGTTGCTGTAAAAGGCGGAGGCAAATATCCTCCCAAGTACACGGATTGTTCTTTCTCTCTGGGCTGATCCTCCAGCGGACATATTTAGTTGTGCTCGCGTCGTATGTGCGCCGTGTGCATGTGTTTTCCAAGGGTGGACTTGCAAATATCGACGGGGGGATGTGCACGCTTTTGCTGGAACTAGTAAGCACACTTGGCTGAGAGTTGGGGGTAAAGAGAGAGGAAATGAAGGGAGGGGGAAGCCCAGAGTGGGGCAGAGCATATCCTGCTCCATGAATTTATTCAAAAGCATTTCAATCTGTGTGCACATCTTCATCACTTCAGCGATAATTAAATCTCAGCATCACAGGTGATGTCCTCTCACAGTCTCTTTCCCTGGTTCCCACTGGGCCAATGAAGCAGGCCTCCCCGTGAGGGCTGTTAGCACAGATCAGGTGGTAATGTGGAGGGACAGATGAGCTTTAGCTGACAGATGGCAAGATGACCTGGAAAACCTGCCCCCTTTTCTAGGATCAGGCAGCAGCTGACAGGTATTATTTCATAAAATAACGTCTAAAAGGAATCGCCAGGGTCTTCGCATTAATCTGAGGCTGCAACCAGCCATGTAACGTTTATGTCAGAACAAATCTGTCTCTATGCAGGAGAGGGAAAGTGGTTTTTGATGAAGTTGTTCATAAATTTTAATATAATATGCCTGATGGTGTCAGATATAGTCTCATATCTCTTTTATATTTAAAGGCTCTAGTGAAACATAGAAATATTCAATCTTCAACAAGCTACTTTTAAATAACTAAAAAGTTAACCAAGGATACCTTACTGCCTCTTTTTTTTTTTTTTTTTCCCCTATTTTCAATAAAGAGCTGGTTCATCTGAGCTCCCTGTTTTTAAATGAAAACTATTTCAATGCCATGAAAAGCTTTTTGCCTGGGGTAGCAAACAAAAGGAGTGGGGTTGTTGCAAAGTTGCTTTTATGGAAAACTTGCTTTCTGGAAAGGAGGAAACTTGCCCAAACCCACAAGTAAACAACGGCAGGAAGCCCCTGTCTTCTACATACATAAATAATATTTCACAACTTCTGGTGAAAAAGAAAAATCAACTACTGACTGGTTGGCAGAGATAACCCTTTCATTAAATGAGCTCTCCAGGCACCTGACATTTGAAGGTTTCAGCCCAAATGAATATGTGGGGAATTCAACCACCTGGATGGGGTTTGGCTTTGTCTGCCCCATGTGGATTTCCCAAAAGAAGGTATAACCTAAGCCTCAATTTGCATTTACCTACTAAATAACAAACTCACTTTAGTCTTGTTCTAGATGTACAAAGTAATATTTCAGCAGCAAACTTCTAAACCTATCATGGAAATATGCTGACATGTTTCTATTTATTTGATTGTTATGAAACAGGGAGAAACATTTATTGTGATTATGTTAAAGGAGGGAACTTTTTCTCTTCCATAGACCTTTTGTGGTATAAGATTGCCTCTTTGAGTATCTCTGAGAATAACTGTAAGGTGAATTCACAAACATAACAGACGCACAAGTAACCTGGAGAGGCATTTATTACAGAGATGGAGCCATCTCCACACACCTCATAATCACATTTTCACCTGCCCATCTGGTACAGGCCTGGGCTTATTAGTAGATGCACCAGATACAGAAGCACACCATTTTTGTGTTTCATAAACATACACTGAATATAATTTGTAAAAAAAAAAAAAAAAATGCCTTAGCAAAAGGAATAAAAAAATACAAATAATAAGATATTCCTTTTAAAAACTGAAATTATTGAGGCATATGGGACAATTTCAGTCCACTTAGATACTTTTAAAGAACTACCTCGCTTAAAACCCCCTAAATTACTAGTTTACCAAATAAAAAAAATTAAATTCTCCATTTAGCATGTCATAAAATGAACTAGAAATTTGAAAGTATTCATACAGATGTTTGTACTTTATTATAATATAATTGAATTAGCTCTTTAAAGAGCTTTTTCAAAATGGCAATAGACTTTGTGAAAATTCTGATTGTTTCCATTTTACATTGAACATGCAATTAAATTACAAATTAATGGAATAAGTACATAAGTTAGATCTAATCATAAAAATACTCTTAACTGAAACAATTAGGACCAGTACTTGATAAAAAATTTATTAATAAAAAGTTAAGGGAGGAATCATTATAGAATTATATATACATAATACCTATCTAAACCAATTAATAAATTTAAAACATATACATATTTACTTGCCAGCATGTTTATATAGGGCCAAAATCTTTGTTTATATGAAGGTCAAAGTTTGGGGGTTTACACTATTTCTCTCCCATAAACCCAATTATGATGTTTCATGTATAATTTCTGTTTTTGATTTCTTTGGAGTACAAATTCAATGATACATGCAAAGTAAATTAAGTGCAGAATCCTTCTGCATTTTTAAGATTTCTTTTCCAACTTTTTACAGTTGTCTTGCCCATATCTAATTTGGAAAAATTTCTTTTAGCAACTTATTTATCAAGTCTTCCAAAGCATTCAACTTTGGTTGTCATGCAAACAATAGCTTCCTTTCTTTGAAAACTCTTATTTCATCAGTTTATGTAACACTGGATGAAATTATGTGTTAATATACTTATAAATGATGTGAAAAATTTTGGAAACAAGTGGAAGTTTTCCCTGTAAGTAGCCCACTCAACTGTCACGTGCACAATAGTACAGAGATACCGAAAAGTGTAATATTAGCAGTATTTAGCATAGTGTTGACATTAGCTAATGCATTTTAAAAGAAAAGGGAAAGTATTAGCTAATCTTTGAGGTATTTAAATGAGGTCATTTAAGAAATCTGAATCATTGGAGTGTGTGTGTGTGTGTATGTGTGTGTGTGCCTCTAGTCTTGCACCCCAGGATAAAGGCAGAGGCAAGAGATTGGAGTAGCAGTTAAGAACTCAGTATGTTTTTCCCCCACTTTTTATAATAAGAATCAGTAGTTCATTTTTCAATTTTGGAAAGATTCAATACTACATTCTATTTTTTTTTTTTATCTACATGACATAGCGCAGTGCCTGGTTCATACCTAGTAATTAGTAGTGTACCAGCTATACATGCTCAGCTAAGTTCTTTACCTGCTCTGTGTATCTGTTTCTCCATCTGTAAAATATTGATAATAATAAAATGCCAACTTATTTTATGAATTCTGCTGGGTATTAAAAGTAAAGAGCATGGAACAGGGCCTGGTCCATAGTGGGTCAGTAATTGGTATTTATGTCATCAATATTATTGCCATTTCATCTTTATTCTTTTTAAGAGTTCACTCAACACAGATAAGATATGATGACAAATGTGAAGGAGATTCCTGAGTTGGGACCCTTAAATATCCTGTTTAATTGTTCTAAATTGTTGCCTCCCATTAATGGATATCAGAGAAAAATTACTTTCATTCAACATTCATCAATGTCCCTAAATTCCTTTAGTTGAATCAGTGAACTTCCACTATTACAAAATGTGCAATTCCTATGTTGACTCTTTTTCATTTTTTCCCCTATAGATTCATGTTTTATAACTATTTGTGATAAAAATATTATATGTCAAAATAGTGTGGTTGTTATTCATGCTTGTGCTTTGTTATATAAGTGCTTATTTATATATGTTTGGACTCTGAAACAGATACCCTTTATACCATGTTGTAAGTTAACCTGACCGTTTTGAACAAAGATGAATACCTACACAAATAGATGTTCCAGCATTCGTGTGTGTGTGTGTGTGTGCGCACACGTGCATGCCCACACACGCTATTGGCCTTTTATTGTGTACCTAAAAAATTTATAAGGACCAACCTCAGTCTACTCCATCCAAATATTTTTGAGTTTTGTCTTATCTGAAGGGCCTAGTATTAATATTTATTTACATTTTCTCTTCGCAAATGCGAGTCTTCAATAGGCATTGATTTTTCTCCTCCTTTTAATCCAAGGCAAGTTGTATTTTCTCCTTTTTTCATGCACTGGCCTTTGCAAAAAATTTAATTTCTTAACTACAAAACAAGCTTTAAATTAAAAAAATAAAGAAACCTCTTTTTGGATGTAAGGCTCATTTTACTAGCTCTGAGTGAAAATAGCTAATTGGGCCATATATATTTAGAGTATTAACAGGTTTTTTTCCTTGGGAAAACCCGTGATAATTTTTCTGTCAAGTTTACAATATCCCACCTGGAAATATACAGATGATCTATCAACTCTGTGTTGGTGGCTGAGTGGTTTCAAGCTGTAATACACCTCAAGTGGAATTCATCTGCATTTCCTCTCTTCATCGATAATGTGAATGACATCATATATGTTTTAAGGAAACCATTCATTTTTTATGCTTGGCCATAAACTGTACTATGACAATGATTAGAGTTGAATATGAACATTAAGGAGTCCCAAGAAACAATAGAGAGGAAGTATTTATTTATGTAGTTCAGAGCATTAGCACTATGTTCCACTGTCAAACATGACCGCTGGAGGCTGCGCTGGTCCTTTAACTGGTCTTGTAGTTTTGTTTCCTCTGGTTATCGTAATATTAATATAAATATGAATTGAAAAACCTTAAAAAAGCTAGATCAATATTTACCTAAGATATCCACATTTTCTAAATCAAAATTACGTTTGCTTAATCAGTTCATTTCATTTAGTACAAATAAATGGCTTTAATTTAGGAGACTGATAGGGTAATCCAAAACTACTAGTTTGGTGTCTGATAGAAAGAAAGTTATCTTACATGGTAGATAGGGGTTACACTGAGTGTCCCATGATTTAAGAAAGGGAACTATTACTGTAATTCCATCTCCCTTAGTCCAAAAAAAAATATGGACACACATCTTGAATACATTCAGGTAATTTTAGTAATTGGTAGCAACTCTGGTGAAATTCCTATTGGTAGGAGCGTCCAGAAAAAAAAGCCTTTCCAATGTCTATAGAAAAATTCTCAAAACATATGCCTTCACCTATAAGTTTAGCTATTATTTTGATAAAATAAAGTGTATTTGAACTTCGGCACTCCAAAAGTTGAGTGGCCTTGTGCTGAGAGTTACAGTCAGGTGACAGAAAACACTTCAGTTCACTTTCTTTTAGTTGAAGATTCTCTGCTCATCTATTTATCTTGTTGTCATCGTGGGTTGTGTGTAAAACCCGATGTTCTCAATCATTGTAAATAACTGCACATGTCAACCCAAACTGGTCCTGGATCAGGCAGACACTCCTCTACTCTTTGTGTGGTTAGAAAATGTCTGCTTGACTTCTGCAAGCTCTGTTCCCTCACTGTGGTTTATATAAAAACCTAACATTGGTAGATTTCTGAAGCAGTCATCAATTTTACATGGTGAATTTATGAGAAGCTTCTCTCCAGGTAAAATAAAAAGGTAGCCTAGGGCTTCTATCAAGTGCTTGACACTATTGGCATTTGTAGAATGAAATAAAATATCTTTTTCTATAAAGGCATGTTTTATTCAATTTTCCAGAGAAAAGATATTAGGGGAAAAGTTTTCTTCTCTGAAGTGTGCTGAAGCTTTTTTCATAATGGGATAAGGTAAATCTAGACAGGTTAGGATTCATTCTTCTTGGAGGCAGAGGCAGCAATGATGGCCTTTCAGGGGGCCTTCATGTCTTTGTGAGTTTACTTACAAATACATCCAAATGATACCATACAACAGAAGGACACTTCAAATACGGGTGATTCCTGAATGACGCCAAGAAAAGAGACAGCTATTTTGAATATCCAAATCTCCTTTCAAATTTTACTTATGCAGGTGGGTTACATTCCCCTACTATGTACTTAGCAACATTTTTTTTTTTTTAACTCTAAAACACATAGGCCTTTCTGCCTAAGTTAAATTTGTTTCTTTAGCTGGTAAAGCTTTTCCTTTCCATATGGTCAGGATAGCTAATTTAGTTTGTCTCTGAGGTGGCCAACATTATAGTGTGGTATCATAGAATATAAAAATAAAAGAAGGTATGAAAACCTTATTCTAAAAATGAAATAAAAACAGATGGGACATACGTTTCTAACGTATTTAATTTGCATCGTCTTTTTCTCCTTTTAAAGTTCTTGTGGACCAATCTTGCAAAAAGGCAAAACAAACCCTAAACACTCCAGTTCCATGCCAGCAAGCTGCCAGGCTGATCTTTTATCTCCATCAACTCCATGAAAAATCAACAAAAAGAAAAAAATCAACAGGCGTGTGTTTAAATGTCCTGAGATTTTTTAAATAAAATTTTAAAATAAAATTCTTAAGAGTATTTTTCATTTACATACAGTCAGACTATTTCCAAGTGGAGGAATAGTCATCTGCAAGGTTGGGTTACTCCCGGGAGCCTAATGATGACTTTTCTTTTGTCTGATGAGGAAGGCAAGGACTTTCCTGGTGGCCCCAAGAAAAACATGCAGGTGACTGTCAACTTTAGTTGCCTCTCCAATAGCTATTTCTTTCTTTAATGCTGCTGTAAAGATTTCATCATTCACTTCAAAACCCCATTTCGTAAGTCCTGCCTTTAGAATCCCGATTTCATCAGATTTGCCCAATGTAACTTGTTTAGTAATTCACTGAATAACACCCTTGTGGTCTAGTACCAGCTACCATATGTAAGAATAGGTCTATGTGATGTCAAAGCAAATGAATTAGGAGGTAAAATAATTTAGGCACATAATTACTGGTTTTGTCTGAACAACTGGCTTAACTGTTTTTTTCTCTGCAGTTTCCTGAATCAACTTTTTAAAAAAAATTTAAATCAAATCAACACGCCAAATAATTGCTTGAGAACTGAAAGGATATTGCTTAATATAGAATATGTTACCCAAATTATTTTGTATAGTTTCTATATTTGGCATAATTACTTTTAAGGAAGTACTTCCAAGAGAAATAATTTGGATTTGCCATAGGTTTATAGCAGCATTATTAACAATAGAATATCTACAAATATAATTCTTTTTTGTTAATAAAACATTTTAATTTTATTAGTAACCTCAAGAGTATTTTATTTATTGATAGCTACTTCTAATTTTTATTAAAGATACATTCAAACAAAAGTATTGCCATGTTATACTTATTTAAATGAGCCATTTTACTTACTGCTTAAGTAAAATGTTTTATTTTCTCCATTTTTCCAGAAGAAAATGAAAAAGTTAATAGAGGTGACAATGACAATCATAAATTATTTGTCATTAGAAGAAAACTTTGAAGCCTTCTTAGGCAAATGCTTCAATATTTCTGACTTGAAATGATTTTGTTTCAAGTATGTTCTCTCTTTTTCCTATCCCTAGCATAATTCAAAAATGGTTCAAATGATTTTATTGATTTCTGGAACAGGGCATTAAACTTGTGGATTGATAAGCTTTTTGGTATCCTCTGCAACCTTGATACATGTCTAAGTAATATAATTTGAGAAGGAAAATAAAACCATGGCTGATGTTCCTAATACTTGATAATTTTCTGTCTTAAAATGGTTGATGGCTTAGTTTTTCTTTTCTCAAGTCAGGGCGTTTACCAAACAAATTTTATATAATACATTAAAGAGCTACTTGTAAAGGCTGTCGTTTGAATTAGTGGCTTAAGCAAATGCTTTTTGATAAATGTTTTGCATCTGATTCTGCGTTTCCTACGGGAACTCTCAGACCAAGAGAGCAAGTGAACAGCACAGAAAAGTCACAGACAAGACAGCAGCCGGTGGTGGCACTTTCAGCCTCGCGGGATCCTCCCAATTGCTAAAAGCTGTCAACATTTCTTTTGGAAGCAAGTGTGAGGAAAATTCTGTTCTTAGTTGGTGTTATGGGTTGAATTCTATCCTCCCAAGAAAAGACATGTTGAAGCCCTAAGCCCCACTACCTCAGAATGTGACCTGATTTGGGTATAGAGTCTTTACAGAGATCATCAAGTTAAAACGAGGTCATTCGGGGGGCCTAACCCGATATGATCGGTGTCCTTATAAAAAGGGGAAATTTGGACACAGAGACAGACATGCACAGAGAGAATAGGATGTGAAGGCTCCTAGGGAGAATGCCATGTGACAGCAAAGGCAGAGATTTCAGTTATGCAACTGCACACCAAGGAATTTCAAAGATTGCTGGCTATCCACCGGGAACCAGAAGAGGCAAGGAAAGATTTCTTCAGGTTTCAGAGGGAGCGTGGCCCTGGAGACACCCTGAGTGCAGACTTCTCGCCTCCCTAAGAGTGAGACAAGAAGTTGCTGTTGTTTTAAGCCACCTGTTTGTGTGGTACTTTGTTACATGGCAGCCCTAGGAAACTAGTACAGTTGAAAGCTAGTGCCACTGAGGCCAGTAATAGGAAGGAGGGAAGGAAGGGAGGAAGGGAGGGATGGAAGGAGGGAAAGAAAAAGTTCCAAGAGAAGTGAACCTCCTAAATGCAATTTGTGATGAGTACTTTAGAAAAAAAATGAGGAAAAGCTATAAGGGACATACCAAAAAAAAAAAAAAAAAAAAGACTGCTTGATTTGCTAAGTTGAAAATCACCGCTTATTTGTACCCCCTCCCCTTTATGTTTTTTCCTTTTTAATCTAACATACCAAACATTTCAGAATGCTGCACAGTGGAGAAAAAATCAATTGCTAGGAAACACTACGATAGAGAGACATGGGGACGGGCTGTATTGACAGTGACAGTGACGTCAGTCAGTTTCAGGGAAAATCGTGAAGGAAAACAAGAGGATGGTCATAGTCTATAGTGAGAGGGTGCCTGTAAATCAATGTGTAAACACCCAGGAACTGCTCCCCCAAAGTCAAGAACCAGTCAAGCAGTACCAGCTGTAAAAATGGAAGTGTGCAGGAAGTGGAGGAATCCTCCAACATCTGTTGGGGCCATTAAAAATGAAAAGTAAATCCAAACTGGCAATATAAGAGATTTATTTTTCTACATTAACCCTGACAGCAACTGCCAATTTTTTTTTTTCAATCTTTGCCACACAAGTACCTTTCAAGGGGCAAAAGAATCAGCGCCAACTGCAAAAGCAGCAATAGGTGGAAAAATCAGGATTAAGACAATTTAATATTGATGGCAGGCATCCAATAAGATGAGGGTAAAGAAGGGAATATGAGACGTCAAAGCTGGCGGGAATGCATCAACATTCCCCAGGAAAATATAATCATCTGGGGAGAATTTAAATCTGAAGTGCACCTTCCAATCACAGCCGAGCCAAACAACTCTTTGTAGCAATATAATACTCGACAAAATAAAGAATTTGAATGAAGACCTCACTCAGCCAGACTTGTTTTAAAATACATGCAAGTAGACTTATTTGAACACAAGAGTTCAAACTTATTTTAAATAACTTATTTTAAATAACTGCAAACTACCTTAACCAATATTCAAGTATTTTCAAAACGTAAGGACCACGACGCCACATTATTTCATGATTTTAACACATCATCCACACACAAAGATACAGCTTCCCTTTAATACGCAAGGGTTATCTGCCATGCACATTGCTAGGTGTTGTTGGTTTTTTTAAGTATTCAGAGATGCACTTCTATTATGAATTAGATGATGTGTTACATTTTCCATTCTGTCTCCCTTCATTGTTTCCCAATTTTGTTTGTGAACACTGGTATAAAGTTTGTATCTCAGCAACATGAGCCTACATATTTGTCTCTTCGTAGTGGGAATCCTAGAATTCAGAGATTGAAAAAAAACCCTGGAAATCATTTACTTTAATGGCTTCATTTTATTTATACACAAGGAAGCAGTGGAACTATTTCACCAGAAGGAACATACAGAGTGCTAATATATATGGGCTTTAGCCATCAATAGCCTTGTATCAAATCTGCTTCCACTACTTGCTAGAGTATGACTATCAAATTTCTCATGAAATGGAGAAAATTTAATTTATCATCCAAACCAGGACACTCCTGAGGGTAAAAAAAGGATGCTAAAAATCAGTATGCTGGGACAATAGGGCTAAACAAGGACTATTCCTGACAAACTGGACTTATGGTCACCTGTATTGTCACAATGATACTGACATCATAAGGTTGATGTGAGGATTGAACAAAACAATTTATGTAAAGCACCCAGGCAATCAAATCAGTGGTAGCTATTATTCTTATTATCAAGTCATTTGCCCATGATCAGCCCAAATGTAAGAGAGTCAGGAATGGAAACCACAAAGTAACATTCTTTCTACCATACTACATTGTTACTTTAAACAGAGTAGATTAAATAGGAGGCTAATAAGGAGCAAAGTACTGACATACTATAATATATTAGTATTCCTTATTAATCTACTTAATCTGTTTTGTTTACACTATCAGATGAATATTCAATTCTCCAATTAGATTAGATCTGCTTGAGGGCTATAACCACAGGTCTGATGTATTTATCTTCATTCTTTCCTTCACCATTTTCTTTGCAAAGTGCCTAGTGTAATGCTATACATAAAGTAGGTACTTACAGAAATGGGCAATTTTGTTCTTGTTCTATTCCACTGCATATTTTGAGCATTGCAAATGAGCATCCAGTTCCTGCACAATAATTATCTATCTAATGGATGTTGAATAAGAACCTCTTTAAAATTTACCTATTCATATTGGCTTCCTTCACTTTTTCTTTGAAAAAATATAGCCATTCCTTTTTTTCTACTTAAGCATTTTGAAATGCATTTGTTTATTCCAAAGAGGCAAATCTCATTATTTCAGATTCCTTCATTTTCAATTTAATTTTTATAACAATTTTGATTGTTCACTCCTCTCTAAAGTTGACACTATGTCTTTGTAGAAGACAAAAACAATGAAAGTTCAAATTAAGAAATTCAGATTGTTTTTTCAGGAAAAGAGAGATTTGTGTGAATTATGCCACGATGAAGCTGACTACACATATGAGGTGCTACAGTCATTGTGGATCCTTTCACTACGAATCCAGCTGCAACAGTGACCAACACCAGCAGGCAGAACATGTACTTGGAGGACAATTTACTCATCAGGTTGAGCACAGACTGAGTTTTCAATATTTAGTTTAATCATGTATGTGGGAGGCCTGTATATACATGAGAGGATCAATCATCTCTGCTTTTAATCAACATATGTCTGGAAATTAAACTTCTACAAGAAGTCCTTGTAAGTGTTCAACTTGGAAATTTTTGAAATCCCCATTCAAAACTTCATGGTTTTAACTTCAAAACTCCAAAAAAGGCCGGGCGTGGTGGCTCACGCCTGTAATCCTAACACTCTGAGAGGCAGAGGCGGGTGAATCGCTCGAGGTCAGGAGTTCAAGACCAGCCTGAGCAAGAGCGAGACCCCGTCTCTATGAAAAATAGAAAGAAATTATCTGGTCAACTAAAATATACATATAGAAAAAATTAGCTGGGCATGGTGGCACATGCCTGTAGTCCCAGCTACCCTGGAGGCTGAGGCAGTAGGATCGCTTAAGCCCAGGAGTTTGAGGTTGCTGTGAGCTAGGCTGATACCACGGCACTCACTCTAGCCCGGGCAACAAAGCAAGACTCTGTCTCAAAAAAAAAAAGAAAAACCCTCCAAAAAAAAACTTCATTACTCCAAGGTTCATCATAAGTACTAACAAACAGTGCACTCATTCCCTTCAATATTTTAAATTCTTCAAGTTACAAACTATAATATTAATCTACTATGTTCTCCTGTACAGTCAACGTTCAATACTTTAGAGATTGATTATCCAGTTTGTGGATATAACTCAAGTCCTTGACTTATCTATTTCCCTTAAGCAACCTGACTGTAGGGCATTTCTTCTCTCTCTAGAATCTCTGCTAGAGGGTGGCAGTGGAGGGGTGAGGAGATAAAACACATCAATCAATGTTTCTATTTTTAGCAGAACGGGTAGAGGATGGTGTATAGGAAGATGTTGAAATAGCTAGCTAAAAGGATACTCTTTAGTGATTCGAGGTTTCCATTGATTTTTGTTTTGAGTATACCCTTTTCTCTAAGGCATTAAGGGTGACTACAACTCTCTTATAAACTACCACTGTTATCAAAGAATTCAGAACAGGAAGGATAATGGGTTTGATCCAGTGCATTACTATTACTATTTTGGATAAATAACTGGGAATTGACCCCAATATGCCAAGAGGTAACATCGATACATAACATTAGCCCAACATTAGAAAAGATTTATAGAAAAATGTCTTTATTTCTTAAAGTTTTAGAAATACTTTAATATTTGTTTAATAAACTATTTCATCTTTCCAGACTCAAGAATGGCTTTGAACTTCCAGTCACCTGCAAGTTATTTAAAAAATATCTTAGAAATTGTGCTTTATGATGTTATTTTTGAAGGTACTAATCACATTAGCCACTATTATTAGATCACCTGCTTTATTGAATTGAAACATATCTCCCAAAGTCACACGTTCAGGACTATGGTGGGAGGAAACTTCAGTGTTCTGATAAATCTCAGTAACCAGGTTTGCTTGTTTATTTTCCTTTCTGTATTTATCTCCAAAGGCTTTTTCTAAAGCTAGAGTTATATATTCATTAAGTACTATGACATTTTGGTATATTAAATTAATTATTAATGTTTAACTGGAGATAATTTTTTGTATATTTGTTGTGAGGTGAAAGGGTACCAGAGAGAGATTTAAAGTACTTATAAAAAAGGCTACATATAAACATCATTCAAGGAATTAACCTTTGAGAAGTGCACTGAGAAGACTGAAATATCTTAAAAAAAACTGATATATACTAAAATCATAAACAGAAAAGGCATATCTTCTATAATATTTTACTAACAACTTGTTAATTTATTGCTATAAATTAATATTGAAAAATCATAACTGAAACTTGTTACATTGTATTTGTAATATTAAATTTATTATAAAACTATGGAGCCACTGAATTATTTTTCAAAAAATATTTAATGACTTGGAACTTTTACGTTCTAAATTCAGTGAAAAAAATCAGAAAACAATAGTATCTATATGATCGCAGTTTATAAAATTAAAATATATATGTCAGGAAAATGTAGAAAATTGATGTGTAACTCTATTATGTAATATATTTAATAGTAAGTACTTTGGGAACTGCTATTTGTACTTTTTTCTCTTTTCCAATTTTTCTGAAATAATTATGTTTATAAAATAGTATTTTTTCTAATCACATAAAGAATAAAAATACCAAAAGTGTACTAGCAATTTTTTGTTCTTCAATTTTCTAGAAAGAGGGTTTTTTCTCCCTAAAAAAGTATGTTAACTGGAACAAGAAACTAAAATAAATGGTCACTAAAGTTTTTTCCTACTTTAAAATTCTATTGTACAGTATATAATTTCATCAGGTAAGTATTGGCTGTATATTTTAAAAAGTATTTATTCTTTATAGGATTACAATTTTACTCAAATGCATTAAGACACAATTTATTATTTTGTCTTTGAAAACCTTATTAAATGTTGGAGAAAGCAGTACATATTTGCCATTTGTAAATGAAATCCAAAACTTACACTTCCTCAATAAGGGAGCAAAGTCTCATTTTAATGGCAGGTAAATGGATTGATGTTCTTATTTACTACTTACAGAGCAAAATATTTAAAAGGGATTACAGGAAAGTATTTACTATTACCAACAATCCAAAACAAGTACTAGAGTTTGATAATCTGGCCTTTATGTATATATGTATAATCTAAAAAGCAAAGAAAGGATACTTTTAAAGAGGGAAAAATATGTTTTATGAAATTAAGTAATCAACATCTCAAAATATTCAGCCAGGGCTAAGATCAGGTTTATCTTTTTTTAAAAGCTCAAAAGGAAATAGAAAAATAAGAAACTGATAGTAGAGAAAAGTAGGAGGAAGTTTAAAATATTAATTTAATTAAAATATTAAATTACATAGAAATATTATAATATTAATGATAGATTCCTATGATATACCATTTAAAAGCAATCTAATTAAGATTAGATTTTCTAATGCTTAGTGTTAGCCTCCATCATACATGTTAATTTCTGAATTTTATTCTATGTGTTCTAAATCTTACCATATACATATCCGAAATCAATAAAAAATAAATGTTTTTAGCCCGTGGTATAGAAAGCCTTCCTTATGGTCGGGAACCTGATTTTGGAAGTTTTGTTCCTTATACCAACCTTACACAAGCAAAACAGAGTAGGCTTCAATAAAAGAATTCTATCAGTGACAAACTTGCACATTGTTCAGGAAATATTAACATTGACAGGCTATAAATAGCCAAAGGTAAATAAAACCCAAGTTAATATAACACAAATTATATAGCACGTTTTGGTAATGAGGAATTTTGTTCAATTTTCCTCGTTAGTTCAGGATGAATAAAAAGTTCTTTGTTTTTCTGTCTTTGTAATTTAAATCTATTTTAAAAATATTTTAGTTCATTTCTCCGTCCCCTTTTACGATTGTGAAGGTTTGCATAATGAATTATATCTGTAATGTTGAGAATCTTACAGTACCTACTAGTCACAATTCTAAACATCAGTTCTGATTATAACCAATGGGAAATGTGGAGGTTGAAAGTGTCAGGGATAACAAAGAATACATATTTCTTTAGGTCATTCTAGATATGTGTGTTTGTTTCTCTCTTTGCATAATACATTTAAAAATGTGAACTTGTTCTCTTATCATTTGCCACTTTTTCTTTAAAGAGGGCTTGCTCTTCTCCAAAACACTCCTATCTCTAAGCACCCATCATAGAGTAAAGTAAAATCCATTTAATGGATGTTTGGAGTAGTTGGTGTTTCTCTGCTCTTGGCTTCCAGAATGAACTCTTTAGAGCCATAGTATTGATAGATGTTTTCAGTAAAAACATTTAACCATGGCAGTCAGTGGGTTTACTCTCTTTACCTTAAATCTACGCAATACCCATTCTTTTGTAAAGCAACAGCATCTTCAACTTTCACAGGGGAGTCTAAGATTGCATTTCTAAATCACTGGAGCTCTCAGGGAGGCCATGTCTTTATATATGTCACCACTGGATACTCTTGCACTGTTGTTCTAACACCTAGTGAGCTGCACGGTTCCTACCCCCCTTCCCCTGCCAACATTCCACATGTGCAAGAGAGTATATTTTTCTTAGCTCATAAGTGCTTGGCAGAACTCTGATTCCCAGGGTACTTGCGCTATGTTGTTCTGAATTTTCATCACTAATCAGATTACTTACTTTCAGGCCATAAAAGTCACAGAAAAGAATTTGGGAAATTTACATTTAATAGGGCTCTGGGGAGGAATGGCAGGAGAGAGCTGAAAAGAGGAGGAGAGGCCAGTGACATTTCCACAGATCAGTAGGTAGAGAGATCTGATTCTAGAAAGATGTTAGTAATACAATTATTAATAGTAATATACACATTTTAGTGTGACCTCACTGAAAGTTAACTTTCAAATTAAATGAGAATTTGCTTTTTAAAAACATAACCTGTGTCATGTATCAGTATCTGTCATATTAGAAAAAAACTTAGAATACATTTTAAGGCCCACATCTGTCATCAACGCATCCAGCTAAATTTCCTTTCTGTCTAACCTGTTGTTTGTTCATTGCTTTATTTCACAAATTCAGATCCCTTTGGTGATTCCTTCTCATAGTGAAGCTGTGTGATAACCTTCATCTATTCATTTATTCTCCCTTTTATGATCAATTATTCTGGCACATATTTGTTAACAGTGTTAAAGTTTGAGATTATAAAATGGAAAATAAATTGTACCTGCCCTGGAGGAGTCTCTAGGCTGATAGGGGAGAACAATTCTTTGACAAAATACCAACTGTGGCCACAGAGTGGATTTCCTAGTAGTGAGGAGTAAAAGTTACTCTCACAACCCAAAGAAGAATCAAAGAATGGCTTGTCTCAGACAGGATCAGGCGGGGTGGGGCAGTAGTGGGGAAGAAGGGGGTTGGGAAGTTGGCAAAAATAAGCATCTATCAA
The DNA here is from genome assembly GCF_041146395.1 of Eulemur rufifrons. Classification (NCBI taxonomy): domain Eukaryota; kingdom Metazoa; phylum Chordata; class Mammalia; order Primates; family Lemuridae; genus Eulemur; species Eulemur rufifrons. The sequence continues at coordinate 78,811,623 of NC_090983.1, forward strand.
CTAACAACGGCAAATAGGGTAGCTCTAGGTGAAAGTGACACATTCCAATAACAACATCCCTTAATCTACCGACAGTATTTTTATATCCCATTTTTTTAAAACTAGGAAATGAGCAATATGTTCCCTTTTAGGCACTATGTTCTTTCTTGCCCACTGGATTTTATTTCACCCATTATAATGGCTTTCATACACTTACTTTGCAGTGCCCTTTGCCAACTGTTTGAGAAGTAACAAAATTACAAATCTAGTTATATGTGAGTAACAGGATAATTTTACCTCGCAGATACACTACTACATTTGGGATTTACTGTTATGGACCTATTTTTCAGAGTTAACCATAATTCTAATAACAGCTTAATCTCAGTAAAATAGTTTTGCAGCTTTGCTAGGTCCAAAGAATATTTCATCTATTTGTGATTTCTTATTTGTGAGTAATTCAATTATAATTATGTGTTATTTTTTCATTAGGAAACATAGAATTTTATTAATATTAAACTAAGCATGGTAAATCATATTTTTATTTAGTGAGAAGACACCCCAACATAGGAACTACATATCTTTTCTAATCCTTTAATGCCTAACTCAAATTTGATGTGCTTCTCTTAGACTCTTCCTAGATTACCAACAAAAATAATTCCTCTTTCATCTTGCCATCCCATGTTTCTCTACACTTGTTACAATTTTATGAGACAGCATATGTATTAATAATAGTTAAGTACCTGGATTCTTGAAACACAGAACCTAATTTTGAATTCTGATGCTATCACTTAGTACTTGTGCAGTCTTGGGCAAGTTTCATTACCTCTCTGTGCCTCAATTTCCTCATCTACAAAATGGGGCTAATAGCAGTACCTAACTAATAAGGTCCTGAGGATTAGATGAGTGAAAGGGGTTATAAAATTGTCTGGCATACAACAAATACTGTATAAGTATGGGCTATTTTTCTATCTATCATTTTTAATAGAATTATTTGTTCAACTGTGTCTCCTTCACTACAGTATTCTTTAATATTGAGAGAATGTCATTTATTTTTGTGCCCAAATTTTTCAAAGCTTCTTAAGTATATGATAGGAATTTAATAAATAAATTCCTGATATAACATTGGAATCAAATACTCTAAGGAGGCCCATGAATGAGCTTCAGAAATTTCACAATTTAAAATAAATTATTTATATGAAATGTTCTCTAAGGCAGTATGCATATCATACATCAAATTCTTAGTGAAACTGTGTTTAAAAAAAATGGTAAAGAAAGAATTTTCTAAACTTCCACAACAATATGAAAATTCCCAGGTCCATTTGGAATGTATAATCTGATATAAATTTACCAAAAAACCCACATTAATGTGATATCTTCATTATTTCTATGGTTCATCTTAAATTTGTCTAAAAGCAGTTTTGAAATTCAAGTTCATTTAGACGCACATACACATACATGAGTTGATAATTAGAAGCTGTGGTGACATTGGTGAAACAGAATACTTGGCCCCTAGTCTTGAGAAATCGATGATATTTTTCTAAAAGTGAAAGGAATAAAATTAACTGGGTGAAGGAATGAACCATTAAGTCGCTTCTGAGTTCATTTGTGGTAACAGGATACACAAATTGAAAACTTTCACTGAGGTCTTATGTTCTGGTAGCACACAGATAAATGTTTGTTTAAGAGTAGGCCATCAGAATTTATAACAAAGTAGTTGGCAGAGTAGAACACTGGTTAAAATGCCATGTTTCAATAAAGGAGAAATGTCTCAAAATGGGTCAACAAACTAGCCTTGAAATAAAAGGAAAAATGGATCACTTGGCTCAGTGCCAGAGTTGCAACCAAATCAAACCAAACTGAACTTAATATATATGTACATATTCTGAATGTATCCATTTCTGTCATATTTATGTGTGCATGTGTGTGCAGAGAGAGAGACAGAGACAGAGACATAGAGATAGACGGATAGATAGACGGAGGGTTGGCTAGACAGATATGGAGGGAGGGATGGAAAGAAAGAGAGAGAGAGAATATGCCAGCTTGGAATATCATGCAAAAACTCTAGAAAGTACTATACTGAGTAATGTACAAAACTCTTTTTTCAGTGTTGGAGAAGAGGTCCTCGCCAACTTGCTCTTATTGTTACATGTTCTTCAAGTATTTATATTGCCAATAACATTTGAATGACTTTCTACACCCAATAATACTCTTTATCAAAAGCAGACGTAAAATAGGTTTCTATAGAGCCAAGATAATAACCACAACAAACAACAATAAATGAAAACAAACCAAAAAACCCAACAACCTATTCCCTCAAATTTGACAGGGGACATTATGCAACTCTGCTGATAGGCACTTTGGGCCAAGATACTCAAAGAGGAAAAAAAGTAATGATTAAGCAAACAAGGCCTCTGCTCTCTTACATAATCATTTGAAACATGAAAAAACTAAACATTAAACTTTTCACATGGGTTTACAGGATCCCATAGAGGAGAAAAGAATAAAAGAAAGGAAATGCAGTGCTGGCCTCAAATATCACACTCCTCCACTGGGAAAAGAAACACGAAGTTGCCTGAGTACCTGGGAGGTGTGCTTGTGGACATAGGTAGAACAGACTCAAGTCCCTTTTGGTAGATACTTGTCAGAGTCAAGATTTCTAATTACTGTTGAACAAATATAACAGAATAATTTTAGAAATGACATAGAAGATGTTATTTTCTAATTATTTTTTCATAAGACATCACAGCTAAATTAAATAATTACAAAAGCTCTAAGTATATACAGTATAATCACTATGATTTTTGATACAATAGAACTATTGAAGTGGGCTGGAGAAATGAAAAAGCAAGATATGCAAGAATCATAGTCATTGATGAAAGTCAGTTTGTTTGTTTTTTTTTAAATTTTGGCATGAAGGGAAAAACACAAGCTGAATATATCTGGGAGAAATTGGTATCTTTGCACAGGTTCTGTTCGTTGTTTAAGGTTTGTGTTATTATTTAGGTTCATACGGTTCACGTTTTGGGTGCATAAAATGATGTAGTTCTTTTGAACCAAATAGGAACTGTTTCGTTTAGTACCTCCCCCCTACTTACTTATTACTGTGCCCAAAAAAACAGTGGTAATGCCACATTATGACAGCATAATGACATTCAATTTCTGGTAAATAAATTAATAAAAGGTAATAGTAACGGTAGTAATACGCCTATTTTCTCTGAAAGCTTGTTGTATTACATAAAATAGTCTCTGCAAAGTACCTGGTAGAATACCTTGCCCCTAATATGGTCTCAATATATCACAATATATTAATATAGCTTAAATAGATAATATGTTATGTCTATGGATCAAATACCTACATTACTTACTGAAAATTCAACCTGAAATTATACTGGAAATTTTGGAAGTTTGAATGAGAAAGTTGAGCAAACTGAAGTCTGTTTAAAATCAATAGCTCTACGTTACATGATTGCCTTCTCAAAATTATTATTTTTTAATAAACAGGGATTTTTAAAAATCACATGCTATGGAATTAAAAGGTATTCAAATATATTTTTAGGCTTTAAGGTTTTTCTAGTTTTGGTTTTTGTAAGAAAAAGCAGAAAATAAATTTTATATAATTTGCCATTTTAAGGGAAAATTGGCATAATATTTATGATATTTACAATCTTTCCCTGATGTGGTCTATAGTTCACAGAACCACAATTTAGGATAAAGAAGAGATAAAATATGATCAGTGAATACTATTTGAAGAGCATAAGTATCACTGAATTAGATTATGGAAATGAGCTGAACAATATACTATGAACATAGTTATAAGATGCTTTCTTACATAGTATGCAAATGTGGAAATTGCATTTGATTTAAAACCAAATTCTGCCATTTTTAGAATTTACTACCATCAGTGTACATTTTGCATGAATGTCTGTGCAATATTTTTTTATTGTTTTTTGGGCTCCCTTGCTGCATGTTAGGAAGTCTGGTGTCACTATTCATTTATGCAATAAAGAAAGTATTAATCCAATATTTAGTTATTTTTATTTTCTCCCTTGACTCTACATTTAATTTATTCAACTGTTAATCATAATTCATTAACTACTGTCATAAGGTGGTAGTGAACTAAATAGTCAATGCAAACTGAAGAACCTATCTGGAGGAAATTGGACTTAATAGATGACCATTTCAAAGCTCTATTTTTCTAATTTGAATTAAGTGGGTGGCCCTGAATTCTATGGAAATTGCTTTCCATTTGGTTCTCACTTGCTTTCTCCTGCCCCTGTGCCTAAGTGTCCTCCAGTTCTCGATTGAGCCTTTTAATGACTCTCATATATCTTGTGATTATTCCTTTAGTTTCTGCTTTAGTTTGTGCCCTCATCAATATTATTATTTTACTCTAAGTGGCTACAGTGCCTCCAGTCTAGTCTCTTCGTGTCTACTAGCATTCTCATTCCAAAATCATATCTGATCACGTCTTCTCTGCTTGAAATCTCCAATGACTACCATTGAACCATAGGAAAATACCAAATTTCTTAGTGAAACATACCCTTATTTTTAATTTCACTTCCTGCCACTTTTCCTGTTAAATCTTACCTTTCAGTTGAGTCATGGAAAAATGTCTCTGAACACCTCCTTTCCCTTTCCCTTATCTTCAGGTGGCAATGTGCGCATGATTCTTTGATACTCAGATGAAATGTTATTTGCTCTAGGGGGTCTTCTAAGACACTCTTCATATCTTATTGCTCCAAAACATGCTAAGTATGCTGCTATTTAACTTATAATACTGTTCACATTGGACTGCAATTTATTTGGTACATTTTTATTGGCTTCAATTTTGTACTTTTCAAGGGTTTTCTTGAAGAAGGTGTATCTGGTTTTAAATGTGTTCTTATTACATGCATGAAGGCATAGAAAAGTGTGAAGATCAATGGCGTTAGCATATACACACCACTTTCTTATCAGTGAAATACCTCAAAAGGTCTAAACATATCTCTCTTGAAATAAGTTTTGTATTTTGTTCATGTATCTTTCAATAAACTCCCCTTTTCTGACCTCAGGACTATAAATTAAAATATCTGTAGTCATTTTAATTTGCAAAATTAGCTTCTAATTATTTATTTAGTTAAGCCCCTTAATATGGCCGTAAAGAAGGTGGCTGGCAAATTGCAGTACAGCGAATCCAAACCTATTTTTAGACAATTCAAATTAATGCCGTTTGTGACAAACATACAGTGGTTTATTTTATAAACCCTCCTAATAATACATGAAGCATGAATTACAGATATGAAGGCATACTAAAAAAGTAACAACAAAAATAATACAACAACACATATGAGAAAAGTGAAGTGAAATGGAGGTTGCAAAAAGAAATATATAAAGAAAAGACACAGAGAGCAAATGGAAAATCCTAAAAGATAAATTAATGTATGCCCAAAGGCAATGAATGCCATTTAGTAATAAATATACTGGAAATAAAAATAGAGCCAATTAGTATGAACAAGAAAATGCAAAAATAATCAGGAATAAGGAAGAGCAATATGCAGGGTAAGTTGCATGAGATTCAAAACAGGATGTGGAAGATCGTAAAATGAAGTCAGGGAGTACAAAACGATAAGAAAGGAAAGATGGCAAATAAAGGGAAAATTGTGAAGATGATAAAGATAAATAAAACAACATTTTTCAACTGTAGGAAGGGCAAGAGGTCAGACCCTTGAAGAGATGGAAGAGATAATTTATTGACAGCAAAAGTAGAGGAGCTGATAAAACAAAAATTAATTTTGGGGGAGGCAGCCTCAGTGTCCACAAATAGTGGAGAGGCTAATGCAGCAAACACAGTCATACATTTCCCAGGAGATAGAAAACAAATGTTGAAGGAAATTAAGATTGCTATGGAATGTCTAATCAATTGAAGTGGTTGTTTTCTTCTACATGTTTCATTCTGTTTAAAAACAAAAGGTAAAACTAAACAATATTACTGCTGCATCTTGTCTGCAACAAGCATTTTGAGAGCTGATTGCAAGTGCCATGAACCTGCAAATTATGTGAAGAACATAAATGACATTTTAAAAAATATCTTTAAGAAAAATCTAGTGAACACTAGGCCAGCAGAGTGGAGTTGAAAGATGCTGCCAAAGACATAGAAATATCTAGTCCACACTTTATATATTTTATTTTAAATTTGAGGAGGAATAAGTAATTATATACCTAGCATTTTTTCAACCGGAATTTTTTTCTAACTTGGATTTTAAGTATTAAAGTGCTAATGGATTTCTTGTGTATGTGATTTTATTTTGCTTCTAAGTTTATTTGAATCAATTTCCATAAGCCTATTAAAGGAATCTTCAAATAATAAACCACAACGTAAGGATTTCATTGTTATAGCATTATTCCAGAAGACAGTAATCAAATTCCCTAAAGAAAATTCACAAAAAGTCAACATGATACTGAAATGCATAATTTTTAGTATTTTATTTATTATCAACACTATAACTTTGACCTTAAAGCAAAACATTACTTATTTTTCTTATGAAGCTTTTGTCCAATGTGCAAATTATTGTTCTTGTGGATTTGTATTCTTGATTTCTATTACACAAACATAATAGAAACTTAACTGATATTTAAATTTCATATTATATGTAGTCTTAGTTATAAAAAGAGAATAGATTTCAGGAAGTTTTAATGACATAAATTTGTTAACTAGAAACTGAGAAAGTTCATATCTTATTATTGTACTATCTAGTTGTCCATAGCAAAGTATATATTTTATTAGGTAAATTACTAGACATAATTTTGCAGATTTTCCACAATCTAAATTGTTTTACATGAGTTTAACATAAAAAGAGACATTCAGAAAAACTGATTCAACATGTGTATATACAGGATCTATTCCTTGGAAAAAAATACTATATTTGATACTGTGAGGATACAAAATTGAAGTTGGAACTTAACACATAATAAACGAGAGAATATATATCTGTGCTACTATAACTAAAGTAAAGAGGGAAAACTACCATTAAAAAGTTTCAGATAAAATGCTTAGGGAATTCGGAAAAGGGGGACATTATATGCAATGGCCTTCCATTCAACTTGTCTTTCAAAAATATTTTGGTATATATTGAGGTTAAATACAAAAAATGGTAAAACTTACACAGATGGAAATGTGGAGTAAGAAACTTTCTCGAAGAAGGAATCAGGAAATCCAAAACAAGGAGGTCTAACATCTATTAAGGGACTAGTATGTACCTGATGTTTTACATACCTTCTGTCAATAAACCTTGGAAAATCTGTCTATTAGAACAAAAAATATGTGTGGCTGTGATTCCACAGAAAAAGTTCTTTAAAGTTGGGTATGATTATTCCCATTTTATATATAAGGCAATTTAGAGCTAGAGATGTTAAAAAAAAAAAAAAAAATTGCCCAAGATTCCTGAGGTCCTGAGTAAGAAGGTAAGATTCAATTCCAGGAAGTTCTAACTTTATAATCCAGGCTCTTTCTACCAATTTATTGCTGGTAATTGGACTGGTGTATACATAAAAGAGATGAGTTAGAGATCAAGATGGAGGTGATAGCTGGTGCCAGATTATGGTGCAGAATCTTTGAGTGTTTAAAAAGCACAGTGTCCCTGACAATTGTGGCAACCTCCAGATAGAAGTATCTGCATTTTTCATACAGAAACTACCAACCAGAATGTCAGCAGCAGAAAGTTGAATCAGGAATCTAGATATTTTAATCTGAAAGGATGATTATCAGATTTCTCCAAGATCTAAAGCAACAAAACCTTGTGCCAAATATTTGGGTCTCCTTTTCAAAAGCATTTGCCAAGTCTTCACTCTATCTTAATAGATGCTCAGGTTGGCATCTTATTTACTTCACCCCTTGGGACTGGGGTGGAAGAGAAGCCAAAGATGGAAACAGAAGAAGAAGGCAGAAGATAAGACAAAGCACAGGACAGAGAGAGTCATCAAGTTTCAAAAAAAAAAAAATTGGGTGGTCAATTTTTCATCCTACACAATGTTAGAACATTTCTTCTTCCCTTTATGTGTGTATACCACATCTGTGATAGAGGGACCAAAGACTACCATCCCACCCTTTTGTCCAGTGTCTCAATGGTATGAAACTACTTATTTCAACTAGTATATGTGCCCCATGATAGTCCTTTTTCATATCTTGCTCGAATTGTTCCTTTCCTTAAAAATATATATATATAATTTTTTTTTTGCTATACGAACATGGTTAAATTCTGTGTATATTTCAAGTCAAACTTACTTTACATAGTAATACATGAACCCTGCTGATCCTTCATTGGGGCATAATTTCTACCTCTTCTGAAGTTTCTTAGCATTTACTTGATACTTATAATATCTTACATATGATTGCTCAGCACATATTATAAATATTATGCTCATGTTATATATCTTTTATTAGATTTTAAGCTTCTTAGAAAATGTTTAATAAATGTTTCTTCAATAAATAAATGGTGAAACGTTTCCCCACTGCCACCCTCCATTCCCAAATGAACCCTAAACTATTTCTGTGAGAGGACAAAATAATTTTCAAGTAAAAGCCCAAGGAAGGAAAACAGTACTTTTCTATAATAGCACAAGATTAAAGTGGATTTGTGCCTAAAATATTATTATATTATTCAGAAGTCTATTAGTGTATGTAATGGACAAGCAAATGTCTTATCATTTTTGCTATTGTTTCCTCTCTGATTTGTACTTTTTTGGCTTCTTTCTCTAGGAGGAAATAGTTTAAGGAGAAGATCTGGCTTCCCCAGAACTTCTCAGGACAACAGCAGATACTTTGTAAGGTCCTTCTCCATTTTTAGCAATTGGTGTTTTTGTTAAAAGGAGCTTTTCAATGCTTGCTCATGGATCCCACCAAACATCCTAAAATTTGAGACATGGCATGATAACTTCCTCCACTTTCCATCTCTTAGTAGCAATCCTCAAGTTCATGATGTTCTAAGTGTCACTCATTCAAACTGAATTCCCTGTGTGGTTGCGATTTCATTTATCTGACAAGTATTTATAGAATTTCTACTGTTTTAGTCCCAGTTCTCATTGCTATAAATACTGTAATGGACAAGACAGATAAGTCTCAGGCTCTGATGAAGTGAGCATTGTAGTGAGTTTGAAGAAGATAAATCAATATTGATTAAAAAATAGAAATATATAATAATCGGTATTATGCAGAATGTTAAAATGATGAGTGTTATGCAGAGGAATATGTGATAATCACGGGTGTTACAGAGAGTATCGTGATAGCAAATGACTAAGTGGCTACTTTTTGAGATGACAGTTCAAAAAGCCTTGGCAAGTAGGTAAAATTTGAATGACAGAAAAAAGAAAACTATATAAGGATGGATAGCAAGAGTACTCTAGATGGAGCAAACAGTAGGCACAAATCTACAGGGCAATACTGAGTTAAGATTTTCAAGAAAATGAAAGAACAGTGTGGCTGCAGTGACATGAAAAGAAAGGAGTGGGACAAGATGGGGTAAGAATGTTTGGAAGGGGTTGAATCATGCAGAGTATATTAAGCCAAGATCAGATGTTAGAATTTCATTCTAAATAGAATGCAAATTATTGTAAGGCTTTGAATAGACAAATGGATTGATTTAATTTACGTATTTAAAAGATCACTCTGACTACTGTTGAAGAGTGTAAAAGAAGAGAGTTAGAATAGCAGCACAGTGATCAACTTCAAAGGTTATTACAGTGTTCCACAGAAGGATGACGGTGACTTGAATCTGAATAGTTTCGTGGAGATAGAAAAAAGCAGGTTGCTTTGATATAGAGCTGAGAGGTCATAATGAGTGTTTAAATTGGGTTGGGTTTAGATATGAGTCAAGAATGAAACCTAGATTTTTACCTTGAACAACCAAGTGGTTGCAGTAGTTTATTAATTGTGATGGGAAATAATAAGAGAGAAACAGAATTGGAGTGGGAAGGAAAACAAGGATCTTTGTTTAGTTTTTTTTAGTTTAAGATGCATATTAAAGACATCAGAGAGACAGCTGGATGTATAGATCTGGAGATCTATGGTCAAGACTGGATGTAGAAATTTGAGTGTAGGTAGCATGTTGATAATTTCAAGATGTGGTCCTAAATAAAACCATCTAGATTATTGTAGGTATTAAGAGAATACAGGGGTTGAAGATTTATTGATCCCTGGGAAACTACACAAATAAGAGGTGGAGAGGAGGAAGCATGATCTGAAAAGAGGCAGAAGGAACATCACTTGAGAGGATGATGTCAAAGAAGCCAGGAGAAGAAGGTATTTCAGGAACAGAGAAATTGACTGTGCCAAACTGCTTTTTACCACATAATAGCCTAGGCCTTGGAAGTACAAAGAGGACTATAACCTGGCCCGTGAACTTAAAGTTTATAATCTAATGGGAGAGACAAACAGACAATTTCACTCCTATTTATGGTTGAGGTAGTTCAGGGTATTATGGGATCTTATAAGAAAGACATACCCACCCAGACTTGGAGGCTGAGCAGAGTGATTAAGAATGGCCTATTGGAGGATGTGTCATCTAAAGGGAAGATAAGAGAGAGTCTGATGGGAGAAAAATTAGGAAATTTGGCTAGGTAGAAGAATATTCCTGGTAAACAGAATAGTCTTTGAAAAACCAACAAAAGGAGAAAACTCCAAGTTTGGTAACTTGTAGGTATGCTTTCAAGATAGACAGAATTCAAGTTTGGCATAGGATATGAGATAAAAAAGATAAGCAGGAGCCAGATCATGGAGAGCTTTGAAAGTTATAGTGAAGAATTTGAACTTTTTTTCTAAAGGTTATTGAGATTCATAGAGACATTATTAAAAGCAGGCAACTAGGAACACAATTTGCATTTTGAAATAATCTCTCTGGCAACCAGCACCAGGAGCAAGGCTTAGAGTGGGTCAAGAAGGCTGACACAAATATTGTTTAGGAACCTCTAGTAGAAATTCAATGAATTTGAGTATCTGAACTAAAGTAGAGGAAGCAGAACTAAAAATAAAATCCTATCAGGTTCATCAAAGTCCATGTAACTCAAAGTCCATGTATCAAAGTCCACGTACACTATACATTTATAGGGTATAAATAGTAGACACTATTTATAATTAAGAAAGAAGGTAAGTTTGAGCCAGTAAATGGAGCTCCTTAAATTGGAATTTGGTCAGCAAAAACTGATAAATAATTCCTGACAGATGGCAACACAGAATCTTCCATGACCATCTTAACATCAAGATCTCTGCTTTATGCCTCATCCAAGAGATGCAACTTCTGACAACACAGTCATTTCCAATTCTCTAATAGGTCATTTGCCATAAGAGTACTCTTCCCTTTTAAGGAAATACAGGGGTCTCTTTTAATTAATAATGTTTATGATAATGTTGATGGTTGAGATAATAATTATTTGGAGGCTTTACATGAGAATTGGCACATGCCTCTCTGGTGGCTAATAGGTGACATATCAAAGTGCTGAAAATTCAACTAGAGATCAGAAGCCACCTCCAGGGATTTTGATAAACTGGATTTCTGATTCGATATTCAGTATATACATTTTGCTTATGTAGCTCACTTCTGCTACTTACTTTCTCCCTAGTGTCTATGAATATAGCTCCTCTCTCTTCAATTCTGGGACCTTAGAGTCCCTAAAAATGTGGAATTCACACATGGAACATGGAGATATTATTTCTTATGGCAATATTTTGAGACATGGATGATGTTACAAAATTTTGCTTGGAGGTCTATATATGAAACATTTCCCATTGTTAAGGTCTCAAATTGGCCAAAATGTGTTCCAAATTATGTATCAAAAATTATGCATTGAAAAACTTGAGACATAAAACATTGAGAACTCATATAAATGTCCATCTTGTTAACTGTTTTCAAGAGTTGCCTAAGCCACTGATTTGTTTATTAATCATGTGTTGCCGGGAAACATCACCTGTATTGTGCTATTTATTGATACTTAATTCTTTATTACCTCTGCAGTTTGTCTTTCCAGCTTGACATAGTCACAGAGTTATTTTATAGGTGATCAAAATGCTAGAAATCATTATACAGATGCCATAATTGTATGGATAAGGAGACTGAGTTCTAGAGATGTAAGTAAATACTTTTTCTATTATCCCATTGTTGTATTCTAATATTTCTATTGACTGCAAGTGGTAGAGCTGGAATGCAAACCCAGGTTTCCTGTTTTCAAGTCCAATGTCTGTTTAAAATCCTTGAATGGAGGACTATGTCTTCTACTAAAAACAATATTTTATTGTCGTTAGCTCTTAGTGCAATATTTTACTTCATGTTGATTTGTTGCTTTTAAGTTGTTTCTGTCTATAATGTCATAGATTAATCTTTTGATATTAACAGAAATGTGATTTTATAGGAAACTTACATTGTTAAAAGTAATCTTTTAAGTTTCTCATCTGAGAACAGAAACATTAACTCAGTATTTCTAGGCCTTTTTGAAAGCCTATGAAATCATCCTTTCTTTTAAAAAAATATTAAATAGATGTAAATATCATAAGACATGTCCTCATTTTGGGTTTGGGAGTGAAGAGATAAAATACTTCATAATAACATTTTATAGTAAAATTTTCCTACTAAAAACTTGAAAACATAGCTGTAATTTTCATTATATTTGGAGGTTTACTTTTCTGATGTAAGCTAAAATAAAATGAAAATGAAAAATAACAAACACATTATTGTGTGAATAAAAACTAAACATATTTTCCCAAATGTGTTATGATAAACATTTTTGCTCTTATATATCCTTTTATAAATACTGACCTGCATATACCTCATATCAAAGAATATTTCTTAAATTTTAGGGTAAAGCAGAAAGAGATGCTTCTACATTTTTCTTTATTTTTTATACCAATTTTTGAAGAAAACAGTATCACCAGGAAAGGATATATTGAGGGATGGAGTCACTGGCAAGAAATGAATTTTGAAGGAGATTCACTAAGAGGAGAAATTAAGACAATTTTTCTAAGTGTAAATAAGAATGACAATATTTTTCAAAAGGGAGATAATATAATAAGGGAGAATGATGAAAGGAGTTGGTGATAGTCGCAGAGAGGAGAACTCAAGCTATTTCTATATACAAATAGGGTACTGGTAGTATTTGTCAGCTTGGGAAATGTAGATGTTGCCATGGACTGATGAAGGTTATAAAAAATTTCAAGTCAATGAACTTCATTGCACGTATGCCTAAGAATGATCTACAAGGAAGAGTGTTGCCTAAGAGAATGAGGAAGCATAAAAATACAGTGGAACAAACTAAGGAATTTTGTTACACCCACTAAGTAGACTAAAACATATTTTTAAAAAATATTTGTGGTATAGCACAAATCATAATCAGAAGATTTTGCTTTTTTTCATATCGTATTACTATGTAGATAGTACATGTTTAAGTCAATCCCACCCTAATGGAATATGTTGACATTTTATACATATTTTGTTTTATATGAATTACTCCATGGTTTTAATTTACTAGATATGTATGCATTTTATCAGTTGGTTTTTTTTTTTACATTAAACAGATGGCACTTACTATCCCTTTTATTATAAATGATTAGAATTTGGCTACCCACTCAATATTTTTATTTTGTCTTTCTGATTTATAATGTCTGTGTTGATGATGAACTCCATTCACACATATAAAAACATACATATACATACATAAGTATTATATATAGAAAAAATTAATTATAATCATTTAATATTTTGAAAGAGCAAGTTGTAGAGAAAAATTTGTTAGTATAGATATAATATTGCATAGCTATGTATTTCCTTATAGAAGGAAAATATTTCATACATGCAGCATATTTATAGGCATGTATGAAATATTTTCCTTCTATAAGGTCCAGGTTTATAAAGAAAAAAGTGCCTTTTCCTATAAAATAAATGCTTCCTCTTTCTTGTTTTTTACTTTATATATTTCCTTTCAATCACAAAAATATAGTTCATTTTAAATTTTTTTTTGCATAATGTCATATTAAATGTGGCTTTTAATTATTGGTTGTGGTGATTTTTGAAGATTTTTGTATTTAGATGGCATACACATTTTCAATCATGTCTTAATTACTTTTAAAAATGCTGCACTGGCTTAGGGACAAGACAGATAACTTGTTAAGCATTTGAAATTTCTGAGCTGTTTTCTCAGTTCTGGCAGTCACTACCCAAGTCCAGATTGTAACCTCCTTTCTGCCTCCAAAGCCTGCCTTGGCTCCGTGTCCAGTGAGGGATTATGGATTTAGCAAGGAAGGTAAGTGTGACTACAAGCATTGGCTCACCATCTGCTCCCCAGCAGAGCATGGGCCAACCTGCATCGCCTGCAGCAAGACCAGGGCACTGTTCTGCAGCCAGCCCTTTCCAACCTGGCTCAAGGCACACAGCACATTCAGTCAGATGATTAGGTCTAAGTAGTCCATATGTAACAGAATATTTTTCCTAAATACCAAAATGAAAACAAAATGAATGCCATTTTTTTCATTCTCCTTACTCGATACATCAAGTTTTACACAAATAAATACTCTCTTAAGGTTTATGCAAATGATAGAAAAATAAAACTATGCATTATTTAGCAGTTCTCCTATTTCAAGATCTAACAGACTTTATTCACAGCATGTTTTTCCCTAGTTTATGCTGGCCTTCTTTTCTGATTCGACTTTTTAATTCATCTTTTTAAATTATTCCTTTTTAAATCATTATCTTATGTGTCTTCATAGATTTTCATGTATTAATCTATTATTAATTTTTACGATACTCAACTTAATCTTAAATTGTTTAAAGCTCTTTTAAGAGTAAACACTTGCCTATGCTTTAAAAATAGCTTGTACTTTAACATTTTCCACATTTGATTCAGTAGCCTCATTCAAACCTAACTGTCAAATAAATTATAATTTTATTATGGGCATTTTTATGCATAGAATAATCAAGCATTGAACAGGAAAGTTAACCTTTGGGTTCAAGAATCAAGATTATTTTTCAATTCTCAAGAACTAAGATTTCTAGCCACCTACATTAACACATTTTATTCTTTCTTGAATTTATCAATAATATGCTATTACATATTTTTGTATTTTGTTTCAGGTCAAGTGCTTTAAAAAAAATTTCCATAAATAGCAGAAAAACATGCAGTTGAAAGTAGCTTTCTGCTTCCTTTAGCCCTGTTGCTGATTTGAGCACACAGAGTGAACATGAAAATAAGCTGAACAAACATCTCACCCTTTTTACTTAAACTGTTGTCTGCCTGACTGCAGAATGCACACAGAAAACAATCTAAAATTGTATAACCCATAATACAGTATATTAAATTACAACATTGGTCAGTAATGGAAACTTATTCCCAGATATGAATTATTTACAGCCCATTTAAGTAATCCATATTCAGGTGTGGCAATGAAAAAAAGTGCAACATAAATCTTTAATGCTGACCGGTTGAGAGAGCAGAGCTGAGGATTACAGACATTTTAAAGAAAAAAACTAAACGAATTGATATAGCCTGTTCAGTGGCTTACTGCACCAGCGTGCTAATAAATTGACGGATGGCGTGTCAGGGGTAGGAGTTGAAATCCCAGCATTTCTAACTAAGGCGGGATCTAATATCAGACTACCAAAGTAAGGAGTTTCTGAACCCGGTTGTCACAGGAAACAGTCTGTGCATCTTTTTGTATATGCAAGTGTTCAAAATATCATATTTCAACATGAAAATCCAAGAAGGATTTTTTTTTAAAATTAACTCAGTAACTGCATTAGTAATTTCAAGGAGCCACATAGATTGTGTTATAAAACAGAGAGGGTATACTAAAGGTAAGCATTTCTTTTTCTTTTTCACAGAGTTGGGGCCAATGCTTTATTTTGGGAAATAAACTTATCAAAGAAATCCCTTTAATCCTGTTTTACATTTCCATAGTATACAGAATAGAATTCATCAACCATCTTAAAGGGGAAAGGAAGCAAAGACTTCTCGAGTGTTTCGCACTATTTTTTATACAAATTGTGCAAGTTGTTAGCTACTTCAAACTGAAGTATAAAAGACCATGGGGGTGGGGAGGACTTTCATGTGCAATTTCTTTTGTTTCCTGGAGCAGTACCTATATTAATTCATCTTACAAAGATCATTGCTCAAGAACTAAATTTTGCATATATTAGAAAGCAGAATTAGCATTGCACTGTGTACAACATTCCACGCTAACTTCTCTCCAAGCAACCATTAAAGGTCATGTTTTGACGACTGAATGGCATGTCGGCACCTTGGTTCCCTGGAGAGGCATTCCCCAGGTACATGCAAAAGGTTATTAAATTACCTTCTGAGCAACACTATCTCTTCGGATGAAAATAATTACAGGCTTTTAGAGGCATCAGAATGCTTTCTTTCTTTCCTTCTTTCCTTTTTTTTTTTTAAATAAGATGAAGATGCAGTACCTAATGACCATTTTTGTGTGTGAGTCATATAGCCTGTCAGTGGTGACAGGACAAATGAGCGTAATGGCATAGCTTAAAGGGGAAAGGTTCATTTTAAATAGTGACAAATAATATTTAAATGGCATTGTTGGAGACCCATCATGCTTGTAAAATGTAGTTTGTATCTCTTCTTCATCCTTTAATTTCATCACTGTCAAATGGCATTAGCTGTTAACATGCAACATCAGGTGCAGATATAATTTTTAACTGTTAAATGTGCCCATAACCAAACATAATGTATCTTGATTTTTCCTGATTTTTTTTTTTTGGTACTATGGATAACTCATTTCATAATTCAAAAAAAAAAAAAAACTCTCTAGGGATTTGATTGTAAAAGACAACTTCACTAGATGAATAAAATAATACCTTTAAAATATAATGCCTTGAATGTTATTTCTTGTTGTCAAGGTTCACAAATGGAAATGGCTTAATTTTTAGGCTAAATGTAATTAACAGATTGGGAGTATCATGAGCAAGATTACCAGCTGTAGTGATTTGGCCAAAATAGTCATGGGCAAACCAAATATATTGACATATACACTGTGTACACTTGGAGTAAGATGGCGAGCATAAAACAGATTCTCTTTTCACGCAAATGTATAACTATATAACAGGATAAGCGTAAATCACATCACTGACAAGCAAGATTTTTCTATTTTATGTCTAACTATGGAACTTGAAAAAAGTTAAGCAAAAGTCCATATCATCTTTTAAATTTTCTTGAGATAATACAGTGTCATGATAAAAATATATGAAAATAAGTAACTGCTGAGATATCTTGTGCACAGAATTGCAATTCTAATTTCAAACTTTCATATAAAGCCTTCTAATTCTTAAATATTTTTACGCAGCTTCATCACATTTATTGCTACTTTATTTTCAGATCACTTAAGCCAAAACTGGAGACAGTTTAGGTACCTTTGAGTTGTTAAAAGTTATAGCCAATTTTCTGAAAAATTATACCAGCTAAAAACACAACATTAAATATTTACCCTGTTGGATGTTAAAAAACGCTTACAATGAAAAATGTTCACATATTGACTATTCAAAATGGCCTTCACTTTGAAATTGTGAAATGGAAGGGATTGCAGATGTACAAGAATAAATATAAAAACAAATGAGTTGACTTGAAGTGTTGCCGGCTTTCATAAACATGCTACTGCAATAACATGTGACATTAATATTTAATTACAAAAGCACTGCTGCAAAATCTTTGAAATTAATGTTTTGCAAAATTAACATTCAGTGCACAGAAGCAAAGTCGTTCCAGGCGCGACTGTGATTAACAATGCCATTCACTTTACATATTATATTAATATATTATTCAAGCTACGAATTAACACCTCCTAATTTAAATAAGGTGCTACATATCATGATGAGCTAAAATGCTTTCCTTAAAATGGCCCGTCTGATTTTAAGCAATCTGTGTTTATCATTTAATATTTTGTTATTGAATACTGTTCTCTGTAAAACTCCTTCCACTTTAATTTCAAGCAGAGGAGACCTCATTAAACTGGTGCCTTCCGTTTCTAGGATTGTTAAGCCATTTGAACCATATTTTGTTTGCTAGCAATGCCAGCAGTACTGAAATACTACTGTGTGTATGAGCGTGGTCGTAGGCAGCCATACTTTTACTTTTAGGGTTCTGAGGGATCCTATCAAGCAACGTGCTTCTTTGCTTTCAATGAGACACTTGTTTGCACAAATGTTGCCACTATCATTGTGACACAGATTTCTACTCTCCTTCACCCAGATTGAGGTGAATGCAGTTCCTTGGAGGGAGGAGCTGCAGTTTCAAAACTGCCCCTCATACTGAACCTCAGAGATCACCAGTTTCCTATGGAAGTGTGAAGACACTTGGAGTTGATATGAATTTTGCATTCTAATCTATGAATATGGAATAATTGTCATTCCTGTTTGGAATCCATTCATCAGGAAGGAGTTCAGAGAGCCATTTCTGTTTTCCTGAGCCCATGCAAATGAGAGGTTCTTGTTTTAAGAAATATAATACCTGAGCAGATAAAATCATGCTGTGGATGACATCACTTTAGAGCCTTAAATGTTTGCGCCATCATTACAACTTTGGGGCATCAGACCTAACTGATAACTTGTTACCTTAGTGTTACTGACATATTTGAACAGAAAAGACAATTACTGACATTCTGAAAAGTATTTAGCAACAAAAATCCATTCCTAAGACACCTGATGATAAGTTTACTTTATTCTAAAAGTTTCTAAGTTGTAGTTTCTTAGTTTCCCAATCAATCAACAAATATATGGAAATTATGAAATCAGGCTGCAACCATTTCATAAATTTAGAATCCTGAAATGGAAAGAAGCTTTCATTTATTGGTTTCAAGTTGAAGAGCCATAGGCGGTATTTCTGGATCTCTCTCTCATGTCATGTAATTCAGATTCAGGTTCTTCATTTATATAACTGAATGAGTAACAGTTTTGAGATTCTTAAAAAATAGAAAGATTTTTTGTAATGCAAAACCACCTTTACACCCTATATTTAGGTTAAATATAGGGTGTGAAAATGAGTAGGATATTTATCTATTAACCAAGGGTTATCAGTATACTGTTGCACTTTCCCAGTTTGCTAAAAATGCAGCAAAACTCTGTATAGCTCAACAAATTTCTCTTAAATGACTGACCTCAGCTTAGCCTTGCATTTAATGTCAATCATTTCTTGCTCATGTGCTTTCTAATTTTAAAAATGTATTATCACAGCTATCCTTTTTTGAAAAATAATATTTAAATGACTTTATAAAGTTTTTCTGATTCAATGTTATGTGCCATTTCAACAGTAAGAAATACCCTAAATTGGAAAATTCAGAATATTTATAAAGTAAAATTTGAAATAATGATAATATAGTTTTAATGATAATGATTCATTGGAACTTTCAAAGATTGTCCCCTCTCTAAGAGTGATTTATTTCCAGCTAGTAACATATTTTAGATATTTAACTAGCAGATTCAAACAATGTAGAAGAAATTCAAATTTTCAAGGTGACTTACATTATTTATGTGTAAGTAATCTCTGCCTTTCATGCAAAACAGTATGTTTAATGTTTCTCAAAGTGAGTTGGGTTGAACATCAGTTCTTCAGTATGTAATCCAAAGAGAAAAGGAGATTCCATAATTATTAATATGTAAATATTTTAAATTCTGAGTTAAGCAAAGAAATATTTTTATTTGGGACAACTCACAACCTTTGAAATTAATTTCCACTCTGACTCTCCAAATGGGTAATAGTGCATGCAAATTTTGTCTTTGACCATGAATAATTTTTCCATAGAGCATCATGGAGACCTGGGGCCACATTTTAGAAAATACTCCTCTAAAAAACTAATCTTAATCATTGATTGAAATTAAACCCCAATGTTTAGATGCTTTGAAGATAACCATATTTTCAAGGTCATTACTTTATTCCAATAACTTTAGAAGGTAGGGAAAGGTAAGACTATTTTTAAATTAAATGAAATCTTTAAAACATAATTTTCTAGTAGGTAATTCTTAAGAATACTTATTTATTTATTTAGATGGTAGTAGTACATAAAGAAAGCTCTTTGTATAAATATTTCCCAAATTATAAATTTCTTTGGAAAATACGTCAGAAAAACCTGAAAATCACTAAATATTAGGATATTCTATGCTAAAGGCTGGGGGGGGGTACATTTAAAATACTGCAATACAATGTAAATAAAAAATACAACTGTTGTAATGTGTATTGGAAAGTGGGAACATACAAGGTTATTCAAGGTGAAGCTTTGTCTTAATTCTTGATGAATGATGTCAGTTTCTAATGATTTAGTCCAAAGTAATGATTTCTAGGAAATCCACATCTTGTGAATAAATCTGTACTAAAAAGAGTGAACCGATCCTTTTATCTATATTTTAGATAAAAAAAAAATATTAAAATGAGAATCTACATTACTTCCAGGAATAAATATCATTCTCTGTTATTGAAGGGAGAAATATCATATTCCTAATTCCATCCCATATTACAGCAAAGCTCCAGGGTACCAGAGTAGTTCATTTTCTAAATGCCAATTAGCAATTAGTTCGATCTTATTGATGTAGACACAAGATTGAAAAATGGGGACTCTTCCGACATTAATCCTCCCACCACAAGGCTGCTTAATCACAAGCTAACATAATCACAGATGCCCAAATTCGGACCACTACCATGGTTATCACATATCCCCCCAGGTTAAAAAGCCATTCCTTGTAGAAGAAATGGACCCAGGGAGCTGGTAACTCTCACCACCGAGGGCAAGTTCTGTTCATCATGGAAAAAGTATTTTGTCCATTTGACCATTTTGCTTAATGAAAGTAGAATTTGATTAATGGTGTATCAAGAAATTCAGCAGTCTCACTCTCTCCTCCCCCTGTCTCCCTTCTCCTTTCCAGGTGAAAATCAGCTTTGAGGTCTCCAGTTATTTGCTGGACAATTTCCTGATGATATTAAAGCACTCAATGGAAGGATATGCCTTATCAGAAACATGTATCAATCACAATGATCCTTTAAAATATGTTTATTATTAGTTGATTGCTTATGGACATTTTAGACTGAGAGACTAATACAAAATTGTAAGACTAGACCAATAGTCCTTATACATGCTAAATAACAATTAAGAATTCATATTAATGCCCATATTTTTTCCAGTTTTTATTATCAAAAGCACTGTCTGCAAACCTCATCCATTCTTAAACTTGTAACCTTCCCAGCTACAGCAAGTCTACTCTCCTGACAACTCCAAATTTCCTCTTCTAGAGACCCGAATGACCTTTTGGGTGCAATATAAGCCACAGTCTTTCAAAGTGGCTTTACGTGCATACGGTAACATAATGGATATATTAATAAAACCCAATAAGATACATAAAGAGAGCAGAGACAGTTGATTAAATATTTTATATTTCCTATTGGCTCCTCGAGGCCATTTTACTACAAAATATATAATTCCATAAATTGGAAAAATAAATAAAATAATGAATGAATTAGCATCCCCTAGGGTGCTTCTAACTTTTCTTTGATATAAAACTAGTTATGATCCATTTTTTAAGATACTAGCTTTAATTTTAAAGTAAACATTTTTCCTATGTTCATTATAGAGAAAAGTTCTACATGACATCTTTTAACTACTACAGACATTAAAACTCAGACAAATGACAAAAGTCCTTGGTTGTTCTAGTTAAAATACATACAGGAGGCACACAATGCTATACCAGTGAATCAAAGATATGTTTTTTAAAAACATGCTGAAAATTAAACTAATTATAAACATGAACAGACATTCATTTAAAGTGGTTTTCACTCAGGGAGAATATTCTGACAATAAATCTGTATTATATGCAATGGTAAAATATATTTTTATATACCTCCTCTCAAAAACAAAGAAAAATTAAGAAAATAATAATTAAAAATAATAAAATTAATGAAATTATAATTATCACAAGTATCACAAGGAGATACTCTGTAATAAGTGTTCATTTTAATGTATTTGTCAAAAAGGCCTATTGTATTTAAGTATACCAACTGCTACTAAGTTTAAATTGAAATAGTGGACTCATATACTATTCTTCTGCAGATCATAATATTTTATGCATATCCTTCCAAGAAGCAAGAGAGTAAGATAGCATAAATATATTATAGCAGAGAAACTGAGGCCTAGCAAGGTGATGCATTTTCTCAACAATACACAGTGATTTGCTTAGCTAAGGTTAAAATTTACATTGCTTGATTCCAAATTTATTCATTGTCTTACATTTGAACTCTGGAATTTGTTGTGGGACATAGGAAAAACAACAATTCCTGCACATAGGGTAAGCATGTCATCATACCAATGCAAATGATATTTATTATGCATCAAGAGATCTACATATTAGTCTAATTCTCTAGGTAAATAGAAACATCAGGGATAAAAAAAGATAGAATGCTCCAATTGCTCTCAGCAGAGATAGCTTCACATTAAAAGTGACCCTCACCCCAACCGCAACATAAGAAACTGAAACATTTTGGAAAATTACAAGCTAAATGACTGCATCACTTTCCCTCTTTAAGAATGAAGGGAAGTTAATATATACCAGAGACATGCATTCATCCTAAGGAACTGGTCAAAATCATTACTACTGAAGAGAAGACAGAAATGAAAACTTCTTGGAGATAGTGGTGGGCTTCCATGCCTCTTAAATAGACTTTGATGAATTGATCTTGTTTCAACAATAGTTGATGATTTCAACACGTCCTTTTATCCTCTCACTCAAATCGATCTAAATTTCTGAGGAGTTTAGAATGAACATTTTTATTGGCTAGCTTTCCTAAGTGTTGACTGGATGAACAAATAAAAACGCAATCCTCAAGTTTTTTCCGAACAAGTTCCAACAATGTCAAGCAAATAAAAGCACAAACAGCATAGTGGCTAAAGGCCCCTACTCTGCCCCCCACCTTTAGATTTTCTCCCATAAAAGACATGTTGGGATAACTCAATGGGTCTTCAGAGTCCTTTGACATTTTATATTTGTATGCGTTGTTCAAGATATGTTAGGAGTTATTTCATTCCTTCCAGTACTCAAATTTCTCTTGCAGGCAAGATCTTTATAGTTTTACTCCCTGAAGACACAGTTTAAGAAAAGTTACCATCTAAGTGTTCCAACTTGAGCAGTTAAAGATTTTTAAAAATCTACTCCATGTAAACATCATAGTCAGGAAGCAATTCCTATAGAATAGAATACCCTCTCATTTAATTGAATTTTTCCCATTTCCTTCTTTGAAAGATGGTAGTAAATCTCCATATAATAAGAATCTACAGTTTCTAGTGTTTTCTAGAAAATCAGAATTAAAATGATAGTCAATGGAGGCAGAGAAAAAAACTGTCATCATTGAAATTCCATTATGATTAAACACACAGGTAATTCAGATTATCCTTAGTTATAAGATGAAATGAAACATGTAAACATACACCTCTAGTTCACTGCTCACACCTACAAACTCTGAAACAAACACACTTGAACATCTTTACCATTTTTAGCAATATGAATGATTTCATTAGCATTAATTGAGACGAGACTGACACTTCAAAAATCACTCTAACCTCTAATTATTGTTGTAATGAAGCACAGGTTTAACACAGTTTGGTTTTTTCTTCATTAAAAATTCGAAATAACAGTTTTTCTGATCTTGAACATAGGTGAGCACAATTTTTAGTCTGAAATTCCCTGAAAGAGTTAAAATGTCATAAGAAATGACAAAGGCACTTTCAAAAAATAATGTGGCTATCACAGTAGAACAGTATTTCAGAGAAATAGTGCACATTTGATGACTGTCAGAATTTACATAACTTACTCTGCATGAATTAACTATGAGGCATAAAATTCAACTTTGGCTTAAACACACAGACATACACACACACAGTGACTGTCATGTGACATGTGAGGCACTGCAACCGTGATATCAAGGTACCGCCTAAGTCATCAATACAAATATGAGAAAAATGACTGTGACATATGACCTTAGTGTCCCAAGATGTTAGATGGGAAAGAAATGTGGTAGTGTCAGCCCAAGAGCTGGAACAACAATGGGGCCATATCCAAAGTGTGTTTAGGACTTTTCTAGCTGCCATGGATGCTTGTCAACTGGGTGTCCCTGATCATCACTCTGATATATTAGGGTAACAAACTGAGCTCATACAAAAAAACTCATGGATATCAGAATCTCTTGAAATTATTAACTGTTAGGAAAATCAAATTCTAATATTTAACATCTGTCCTAAGGATTCTTAGCATTTATCTTCTGATCAAAATTTCGAATAGTGCCAAAAAAAAAAAAAATCACAAAGTCAAAAGGACTTGGTGGGGGTATCTTTGTTTCTCTCCCACAGCCTAAAAGTTATACTCAACTGCAGCACAAAGAGTAAAGGGGTTGTTATTCATATTAACTACATTTACATTCCTAACGCAACATCCAGAGAGCTAATAGTGGGGTTATTAACATAACAAACGTAAATGTTCTATATAAATAATACTGTTTCAGGCCAGCAACCGCTCATCTGACAGCATTTAGGCACAGGCTCAACATCTGTTTATGAACACTTTGCCTAATGATATCATCAGATATCATTAAGTGCGGCAGAATACAGCATAGAGGCAGGTGCAGCTGCCTTCACAACCCATCACAGAGAAAGAAAAGAGCTGCATTCCCCATCCGAAAACCCATCATTAGGACAATTTTCTTCGACAAACCAGCCCTGTGATTTCAATCTGTATATCACCTGTAATTGTAGTTTTTAGCAAGAAGCTGATTCTATACATTTAGCGACGAATCACGTTGATGGCCTGAATACTGGAAACACATTTGTGGTACCAGCTGCGGCAGCTTTTTTTAGAGCCTGTGTTAACAAAATACTGCTAACAAGGCAATGCTTGGAGTGCAGCTTTGTTTCTCTTTCTTGTTCATAGTGTTTAGATGTGCATAATTATGGAAATTAGCAATTGATTGCTTCTCAATAATAATTGATTACTGGTCACTGAACTCTTCTGTAGCACTTTACTGAAGGTGAGGACATGAGATAAGTGAATTCTTACCAGTTCCAACCATATAGAAAGAAAGAGACCAAAAAGAACTCTCGATTTGTACATCAGTTTCCATGATAAACAGACCAAAGGGATAATAGAATATCCCAGAATCTAGTTTGCCCTGAAGCAAATTGTAGAGATCATAGCAAGCCTGCAGAATTCTCCCTGTGGACCATGTAAGAAACATACATCATTTTTATATATGTCAGTTGGTCTTTGATTTGAAAATATTTCTACCCATTTAATTTATCTCTTTCAGTTTGCTTAAATTGTACAATTTAAGGGTTATATCAAAAAAATGAATACCAATTTTCAACACCTCTCAAATTGAAACAAACTGACAAAATAATGTGAAGTCTCTTTTTGCAAAGAGGTACAAATTCAGAAGCCTATCGTCTCAGACAGATAGCGAGCACTTCAAAATGATTCTCCTCTTTTTGATCTGCTGTGTATCCATCAACATTGTGGTCTGTGCCGACTGACTGACTTGTTTCAGTACAGCATAATGTAGGGACTGTTACTTGATGCTGCAGCTAACATTTAAAGGAAAATGCACTTATTTTTGGCTTAATCACTACTGTCAATTTGGACATAACATATCAAATTCAAATTTACTGCAGTACATGGAAGCCTCACAGACAATAAAGAATCCGTGGTGTTTGTTAAATGGGAAATACCATGACTCATGGTGTTTCAAAGATAGGAAGACCAGTAGGGAAAAAATTTAACTCTTTATTTTGGGAGAGTAATGAGCTTCCAAGTGTTAAATGATGCCCTCCCTGGTGTGTTTGTGAGTGTGCCTGTATGGTAATTTGTACAGGACATGGCTGTATTGTGGCAGTCAACTTTACAACCTGATTCATAAAAAATGCAGCTTGGTTAAAGTTAGTATGCTTAATTTCAATAGTGTTTTTATCTCAAAATGGGTAGCAGATTGTACAATCATGACTCAAAAAAAATATGCACAAGTTATAAGAATTAGGCAACAGTTTGAGAATAAAACTGAATTCCTCCTCTCTGCCCACAGAAAGATTTTTCACATAATGAACAGGTGCAATTTCCAGAGATCTCTGTTCACTGAGATGGCAAAAGCCACTGTTTGTTGCTTTCCCTAGCAGCAACACAAGATAATATGATGATAAAACTGCGATCAGAAACTAAAAAGCCACAGCACATATATGTACAATTCTACTCTCTTAGTATACCTTGCAAACACAAATTCATATTCCAAGCCTTCTAGCTCTTTCTTAAATAAACATTTGTGCACTGAATAACAATTATAAATTTTTGTACTACTTTGTACCCAAAACCTGCAAAAAAAAAATTTAGGCAATGTGTGTGAGTCCATGTGCTTACGCCATTATGTTAGTGCCAAAAGCGTTAAAAAAAAATATAGACAGATTCCCTGTAATATATCTCTGGGTTTATTATCAGCATGACATTTTAATGTGAGTTATTAAAATTATATTTTAGGGGTTGGGGTGGGGTTCAGGTGGAGGAGTACTTTGGAAAATTGCAAGAAGTTGCACATAAAAATGATTTTGCTAACCTAGTGATGTCCTTGACACACTTTGGCACTACAGAGTGTATCTGCTTAAAGAGACATATGGCTGGAATGGCAGAAGTCAGAATTTGAAGGGTATTAGTAAAACCATGTGGGAGAAGCTTGAACTGATACTGGCTTAGGCTAATTGTAGCTCTTCTCTGATTTCACATGCTCCAAACCAATAAAAGAATTTTAACTACTGAAACCATAATTTCCATTTTTTTGAGATCGTTAAATCACATTAATAGGAAATGAGATTGAAAATAAATCTACTTGTGAATAATGCTGGGTAACTTTAAAATGCTGACAATGTAAGGCAAAAAAAATCAGTAAATGATCAACTCCAACCCCTGAACTGCTCCCGCGATTTGCTGTTGTTGTTGTTGCTGAATTATACCTTGTTGAAGTAAGAGAGGCCTTCTGAGAAAATCAGATACCAATTTCAAGCCTTGTCTGCTCAGCAAGGCTTTCCTGACCACTTAAAAGCCCTGCAGAGTAGCCCTACAACCTTCCTCATTAGCTATATTTTCAGCAAAACCCTTTTGAATACTTGATATTTCTTATAGTTTACTTATTTGTTTATTGCCTTTCTCCCCTTTTTACTGAAGTGTAAGCTCTGACACAGAAGGGGTCTTGTTGATCTTCACTTCTATCGGCCTGACACCAAACAGCCACTCAGTAACAAATGGGCAAAATGAGTAAATGTGGCATATACAATATCCTTCACAAGCCATGGTCTGCCTCATGTTCTCAAATTTTCCTTGGGATAGTCAGAATTTACTGACCTACTATAAATTTGTAAATACTTCATGTCAAAGTTTCTAAAAAATACATTTTATTAATGGCAAATGAAGTCTTTCTAAAGACTAAAGTATTAAAGCTGGTTTATATAATCCAGCCAGACAGAGCTTTTATTAATTGAAGAAAATTAGCCTAGTACTTCCTTAATATTTACTACACTGCTACCTAAACTTTTCCTTGAGTAAATAATTTCATAACTGAAGGCTTAGGTCGAAAGAATTTTTTTTAATTCAGCCAATTCATACATCCTAAAAAACTTATTGACATTTACATACAAATAGCAATTTAGAGACTATACTCAATTTCTGTTCTTGATAAATGTATTAATCATAGACTTTGAAAGAAAGAATACCAAATTATCTATCCCACTTTTCTACACTTTCAGACAACCATCTGAGAAAATGATTTTTCATTTAAGACCTAATTCCCAGCATACTGGGGTAGGTAAGAGAACGAGAGGTGTGTTACTGAAAAGGAATTTGGAATGAGTAATCGTTCTGAATATGTGTACATCAGAGACTCCTCAAAGCCTGCCTGGCAATCTGTTTTTTATGTAAGTTTGTTTTTATCTGTGGTGGGGAGCGCTGATATTTAAATTTGCATTAACTACTTTCCATAATGAATAAGAAGTACATAGCTAAACTCGATTTGTAGCAAATCAATTTTGGCAGACAGCAAAAAGTCAAAAAATTGTTTTTGTTTTTAAAGTAGAAAGCTTCTGTTTAAGACAGTTAAAGATTTTCAGAGAAGAGATTATTAATAGGAGTAACCAAGATTAGTGTAATCATAGGAATAGTTGTAGAAACAGTAAGAGGTTTAGGAAAAGTTCCCCAATTTTAGTGTTCTGAAAAATTGGGTGCAATCTTGTCTTCCTCACTAGAACTGCTCCATCACTCAGAGTTATTTATTTTCTCAGTCTGTCAATATTTATAGTAAAGCTTGAAGAATCACCAAATTGTAAGGTCTAAAGTAACGCTGAGAAATCATTCATTAACTCAACAAATATCGAGTTTCTATCCATCCTCCACACTGCCAACAGAGTGATCTTTCAAGGGCAAATCTGATCTCTCCACTGCCCCGCAGGCCCCGCAGAAAATCCTTCAAAGATTACTCATTGCTATGAGGCTGAAATTCAAACTTCTGACCATGATATAAAAGATGCTTAATAGTCCAGTCTCTGCTTGTTTTCTGATCCTCTTTTAGCAACCTTCTTCTCTGGCCCTTTCTGACTACCCCACCCCTCTGCCAAATTCCCTTTAACACCTGTTGTTGACTTTATCCTCTACCCAAGAACTGACTGCTCTTTTTCAACCTGCATCCCCATGTTCTGTAGGTGTTCTCCCTTCCTGAACTAGCCTCTCTCTATGCTTTCCTGTCTGCATGGTGAACTCCTACTTATCCATGAAAACTCAGATCAAATATTTTTCCTATAAAAACTTTAACCAATCTTGGCTTCCTATTTGTGCTTCCACATCATTGTAAAAGTCTATCCTACTACCAACCATACGGTCTTCATTCACTCAGCAAATACTTATCAAGCTTTCATTACATTATAGGTACTGAGGCTATACCACTGAACAAAAATAGATAAAATTTTCTAATCTTATGGAATTTTATCTTCAAGTTGCAAAAACAGAAAATAAGATAACTAATTTGTAGAAAGAGAGATACACACACACATATATGGGGTTAGGTAGTGTTAAATTCTAAGAAAAAAAGATTAAAACAAGGAAGGAAGGTGTGTGGTACTGGAGGAGGTGAATAATACTGCTGATATTGTGGCTAAGGAATAGCTCATCAAGAAGAGATTTTGAGAAAAGATATCTAGTGATTACATGTCCACAGTGGGTCTTACACAACAGGTTTCCAGCTTACTCTTCTGAGGCTTTTCCACCTTTTTTTCCTCCTTCAGAACCCAGCATAGTTTCTGGCACACAGGAATAAGTGAATAGATGAAGTCTGGAACTCATGAAGAAATAATTCTATGCAAACTTAAAGGTTGTCAGAGGGATGGGTGGAATGTTATAATTTATTTCTGCCTCTTGGAACTATAGTGCTAGACATAGACCCTGTGAGGCTTATAGCCTTTAAAATGCAATTACTTATACAATAACACTGAAGAATCATCATGTGTCTGGAAGAATACCCTCTAAGTAGTCAAATTACTCTCTCACCGTACAGGGGAGAATGATCATGGCGTATTCACATTAAAAATCCCTTTATTAAGGCTTTATTAATAGCATAAAAATAAATCATCTTTCCTGTTCCAGGCATTTCTTTTTCTCATGAAATATTATACTGCTAAATGAGTATTATTTCCTTCCAAAGACTGTCCTGTCCTGCATTTCTAGACATATAAACTTTCCTTATGAGTATATATATATTTTTTTTTTTTTTTTACAAAACACTAGTAATACCCCTGAATTCCTTGAAAAGCCCAGAAAGTGTCTATTGATACTTGGAGTATAGCTTTTGATTTTCAAAAATCTCCAAGTCATCATAAGTCTATGATGTCATTATGTACAATGGGTAAAACTGCTCTTTAATAGATGTGTAGCTCATAATGTCTTGTGGCACTTGGAAACATAAACACAGAGCTGTCCCCAGTTCTGCCACACACATACATGTATTGCGAAGGATTTGGGATAGACCAAATATGAAATAGGGTTTATATTTACTTTTAATGACTAAAACTATTTTTTTCAAGTTCAAAAAATGTAACTTTTCATGTCATCAAACTGAGACCAGCTTACATTTTAAAACAGTTGGAAAGTACGATTGCCAAGAGTTAAGAATAATCAGTATTTTGTCAAATTCTAAATTTTGCATGATTTTAATAATAGTTCTGTGACTCTGATCAGGGCAATTTAGATTCACTAAGTACATCAAATAAGCATAAAGGGGAAGAATATGTAATATTCTTTGGAAATTAGGGAGAGACATTCTGTATGTTGTTATTTAGCATTAATGGAGAGTAAGCTTGAAATTTTAGAAACTTATGTAAGTGAGAAATAAAGAACGGTTTGGTAAGACAAAATTTGAGGTAGGATTCCTTGTTCTGTGGTTTTCAAATGCACATGTCACTTCAGACTAAGCATAACCAAAACCAAGAAGGAAAGAAATGAGGAATTTGAGGGTAGCACAAACAGATAGATTGTATATTATTTGAAAGTAATGTCCAGACAGTGTATTAGGTTTAAAGGAGTTATGTATCCTACAGAAAACTTCATGTATTGGCTTCCCATGCCAGAAACTTTTGAAGAGTCTGTTAGCTTCATCTGTAATATCATCATATCAATGAAATTCTTCATTATATTTTCACAACAGCAGTGAATCATGTGAAAGATCTCAATTCAAATACGATAGTGTCTCAAAGAGCAATTTAATGAGTAGCTATGGTTTGGGGGCTCTTCTAAAATAATGAAGACGAAAGAAAAACATGACGTAGCTCCTTCCCTCAAAGAACTCCCAAAAGAAGGGAAGACAGAGAGGTGTATATACCATATTTAATGACACTGAGAATGGACTACAACCGCAGGCCCTGCAGGCACCTATGTTTTCACACAGAGAGGACTTCCCTGAATGTTTATAGAAAACAAATCATCAATGGACAAAAAATAAGTCAGACAAAAGAATAGACACCCCAAAAGTGTAAAAACAACTTATTTTAGTTAATTGACACAGTGAAAATTTCAGTATTGTGATTTCTCACATCAGTTTCTATTTCTTTATAAGTATAGAACTTTTCTTTAGCATTGCCAAGTCGAATGTCAGAAAAACAGAAAAAGAAAAATATTTTTTCAATAAATGTGCCTCTTCATTGTGCTCCTCCACCCTTTCCACTAGTGCTAGAGTTTCATCATATGAACAGAGGAGCAAATCCTTGCCCCTAAACTTGCCTTCTTTCAGAAAAATGAGCCCATTGGTGGGTTCGGTTATGAGAGTAAACATTCTAGCAATCTCTGCTCTTAATGCCACCCTGAGTTTTCCAATTTAGAGGTTGCCAGATATGTGGTTTATAATCAACTTGAACAAAGCTGCTAGCTTTCTGCTGCCCCCATAAAAAGTAACTGATTTCTTTTAAAATTAAAAAAAGAAAAGAGAAAAAAATCCACCACTAAAAATTTAGGGTAAAATTGTATAAGCTATAATCCAGAACAAATGGAAACTACATTACTAAGACAGAGAAAACCTTCAAAATCTTCCCATCAGCTCTATCCCATATCTCACTCTGTGGAGCACACATCAAGACTACCCAGTTCATTTCCTCAAAACTCTCACTTAAAACTCAGCCCCTATACACCCTTTTTTCTTTCAGCCTCTTTCCTCTCACTTTACCTGACTTATTACAGGTCATTCTCAATCTCACCCTAAGAGGTTTCTAATCTGTCTTGGTTCCCTTTGGTTCTGCAGTGTAAACCATTATTCCAATGAGCAAAATAAAAGTATAGAAAGCCCAACCTGACAGGTGTCTGCCCCAACAACAAAATGCTCTTCTTTCTTCAGATGTAAGAAATAAAATGCTCATATTTTTTTCTCTGTCACGTGTGTGTTTTTTCTGTATACAGGAGCATTGTGTTTTAAACATACTGATGGTAGTTTCCAAAGAGAAAGAAAGAACACTAACTTTGGGTTATGTGAGTCTGAGACATTTAGAAATCAAGAATTAGAAAATGACTGATTTGCTGAAAGAAGATCACTGTTGATTTATGGACCATCTAAAATGTTGCAGGTAAAAACACCCAAAATGCTCTCTAGAGAGTTACTTACAGTAAGTGAGACACAGGATTAGCTTAAATAATCTAAATGCAAATTACAATGATGATGCTGAATACAATAGCTGGCTACATCTTGATCTATATTGTGGTACATTATGTGAACACACATAAAGTATAACTTGAAAATCTTAATCATAGATCCACAGAAGACAAAACCATGGACACCAAAGAGAAGCAAGACAGAATCTCATATAATTTGAATGGTTTGTGTTTTATGTTTGATGACATGGGAGAAATATTTAGGAATTAGCTTCTTTGGTGGCCCCATTCACTAACAGAATAATTCCAGACTCCCTTCCAGGCACTCAAGATTGTCTGAAATATACTGTAATCTGTCATCACAGCTGTAAGCACCTCTTTTCGTAGGTTTGCTTTACATTCCTGATAACAGGTATTATCTAATCTTTCTGTAACTCATTTTTGTTACCCCATCTCATTGCTATATCCTCTATCAAAAATGTGTGAAACTGACCATAAATTTGCGAATAATATCTGGTTCATTATATTACCTATTCTTTCCTTTTAGAGACAAAGAAATCAAGTACTCAGAAGTAAAGAGACTTGCTCAAGGGCACCAACCTGGGCGGGCAGGGCCTGAACCTGAGGTCACTAATCCTAGCTGAGTCATCTTTTTCATTACCCCACACTAGGCTCCCACTCAACAACAGCAGCAACAAAAACAACTGCCCCTTTCCTGCTCGTTAATTAAATATTACAAGTTGGCATGACATTTAAGGAGCATATCCCTTAGAATTAAGTCTGACATATAATGGGCATTCGATCAATATTTATGAAAAAATGAATAGCCATCCCCAACAGAGAGTGCATTACTTCATAATTATTGCTTAATATGGTTTTATTTCTTGTTTTCTATCATGTACAATGAGATAGTGGAAAGACCATGAACTTTGGAACACAGGATTTTCATCAACACAGTGAGGGAGGTATTATTAGTTCTGATTTTATAAACAAAGTGAGATTTAGAAAGGTTGAATAGCTTGTAAAGGGTCACTTAGCTACCTAGTAACTGAAGAATTTGAACCAGGCAGTCTGACTCCATGGCATTCATGCACAGGTTTTGTATACTTTCTTTTCCCGATAGACACCTGGGTCAAAAGTCATGCCTTAAAGAGACATTTTGGTTTGGCTGATTTTACCTTAAAGGTACCATCTGGGTTTGCAAGTAAAAGGTCTTTAAATAGAAATATATAAATATGTAACGTCATTAAGCTAACTTTCTCTGCACTCTTATTTAACTATTTGACACTAAATTAGCCATACAAAGTCTTCTTTTCATTTCCTACTTCCCATCAGGTAACTAAATACAGTGAGGGCCCAGATTTAATTTGTTGGAGAGATTGCAGATGCCACTCATACATAGCATTTCAATGTCATTAACAAATTCTAATCTCTGAGATCTACTGCTTTTTCTCAACAATAATGTTCCTTACAATACAAAGGGCCATTGAATCTGATTCACATCAACACCTGAACTGAAGGTACTAGTTTTTTTCTTCTCTCCACATGTTAGAAATTTGTTAGATACCATGAAATATATAATTGTATCTTTATTTTTATTTACTTTCAAAGCACGATACTATAGTACTTAATCACTGTGCTCCTGATTGGACTTCCTGGCTTCAAATTGCCACCAAACTGTTTACTAGTTGGTATACCCTTGGGTAAGTTATCTTTTCTAAAGGCTCTGTTTCCTGTCTGCAAAGAATAATAACACTCTTACTTCATGGAAGAAATTGTGAGGGTACAATGAAATAGAAAATAAAAAACTTAGAATAGTGCTAACTATACATTAAGTACTCAATAAGTGTTTATTATTATTAGACACATTAGAGGAACATTTGAGAATTAGAAATGAAAAAGTAAAAAGGAGTAATGCCTTTCAAATTTTACATTTTAAGATGTCTAACAACACTGTAGCAAGAAGAAAACCCTTGGGACTTAAAAGTCAGAGAATTACTAAATAATTTCCAGCTGAGCAATTAATTTAAGGCTATGCTTTTCCCTTCAAGGTAATTATCATAGGTCAATGGCACTCTATCTTCCAGTGTTTTGGCAGGATTTTGCTACCATCCTGTAAGCAGCACACCTTCTATTCTTTTTTTTTTTTTTTTAAATGTTGGATATTTTGCCAGTTATTGCTAAATTTAGTTGACTTGGAATTATTTTGAAAATAAATCCTGTGATCCTGAAAGTATGAAAACCTAAAAGAGAACTCCAGAAGGTGTGACTTAGATTAGGTTAAATTCCTAAAAATCCCTGAATCCTTAATGTAATGCAGGAACCTAGGTAGGCAAAATCCCTGAATCCTGAATGTAATGCAAGATTTGATATATTCATCATGTATAGCCTATAGACACAATGCCACACGTCAAAAAACATCATGCTGCATTGCCTTGAGTCATTTCATGGCTTCCCATTGTACTTCAGATAAATATTAAATCTTTAACTCAGCGTACAAAACTCTCCGCACCCTGGCCCCTTTCTCGCACCTCTCCAGCCTCCTACTCTTCCCTCTCTCCAGCTAGACCAGCCTGTTGACAACTCCTCAAACAGGCCATACTCACTGTCTTCACAGTGCTTCTGCACATGCTCTCTGCTCAGTCTGGAGCTCACTTTCGGCCCTTTCCTCCCTCACTATCCAACCTCCATCTCCTGCCCATCCCACCTGAATGGGAACTCCCTCCCTCTGGCCTCCCTGACCACATTAACCACATGCCCTGGAGGCTCCCCCTCCAGGCCCCTTGCACCCCCTTTTAACACTGCACAGTGGCAGCTTCGTGCCTCTTAGGGGATTATTTGGTCCTTTTCCCTACAATCTGTAAATCCTTGGTGAAAGGGATCTTGTCTATGTTCATCACTGTTTTCCCAGTATCCAGCCCAGGGCTTGGCACGTAGTATGTTCTCAATAAACATTGTGGAATGAAGAAATAAAAATCAAAATTTTAAAAGAATTTAAAAAGAGGGTGGGTGTGGTGGCTCACACCCGTAATTCCAGATTCCAGCACTTTGGGAAGCTGGGATAGGAGGATCAACTGAAGCTAGCAGCTCAAGATCTCATCTCTACAAAAAATAAAAAGTGAGCCCAGTGTGGCAGTGCATGCCTATAGTCCCAGCTACCCAGTAGGCCAAGATGGGAGGATCACTTGAGCCTTGAGCCCAGGAATTGGAGGCTGCAGTAAGCTACGATCATGCCACTGCACTCTAGTCATGGCAACAGAGCAAGACCATATCTCTAAAAAAAAAAAAAAAAAAAATTAACCCAAAAAAAAAAAAAAGAAAGCAAAAAGCCTTCTTTAAACACAAAATAAGCCAGTTAGCATGTTCAGCCACATACATGACTTTTTAATATTTAGAAGAGAGATTTTCAAACTCTGCCTCACTGTGTTCCAGGGTTTTGTTTTTTTTTCCAAATTCCCTGAGGCCCACCTGGCCTGGAGAGAGAACACATGGTGGTTCCCTGGGGCCTTTCATACCCACATCTCCACCAAACAAACAGAGCCATGTCTGATTTTTCACCGCATTTTGTTTACTGCAGAATCCGTGAGCAAAGGATCCAGAGCTAAAAGTAGTTTGAAAACCAATGATATAGAACACAACCACTTAATGGTCAACTATTTCGTCTGTCAATGTCATAGCAAGAGCAAGTTGCCTTGGTAAACTTTGCTAGTTGACATAATTTTTCAACTCCCCAAACTCTATTTCTAATCTAGTCATGC